>NW_023270316.1:74694588-74714325 GCF_011800145.1 Mirounga leonina | reverse complement strand
GCGCGCCCCGCCGAGCCCCGCCCAGGCCCTGCTCTGCCCCTCCCCTCCACGCCTGCGCCCCGTCCAAGCCCCGCCCCATCCTCCCCTCCCCACCTGCGCCCGGCCGCCTCCGCCCGAGCCCAGCCTCAGCGCTGCCCTGCCCCTCCCCCTTGAGCGCCCTTGGTGCGGCCCCGCCTGCACTCAGACCCGCACAGGCCTGAGGGGCGGGGAGGAACCCAGGATCTTTAAAAGGAGGAGTGGGAACCACGCACTCTGGTGGCCTGGCAGCAGCTGGGGTAGGAAGTGCTTACGTGGGCTCAACCTGCCCTGCGCTTTGGGGGCGCTTCAGGAGGCTTGCTCCTTCCCCTTGGGTGTGGTATTCAGTTTCTCGGGCTGTTTGACAGGTAGCCCAAGTGGAGGAAATCGCGTAAGCTTGAAGGACGCTTCAGCACGAAGTAAAAGATCCTTGATTCTATATCCGCAGAGGACCACCTTCCTCCTCAGGCCAGCTTCCCTTCTCCCTCGGCCCAGCTCACACACACACCCTGGTAGGTGCTGCGCGGGCTCTTGGTTGTGGCTCTATGTCCCCAGGTTCAGTGGTCCCGTGTCTCTCCAGAGCCCCCGCCTATCTGTCTGAGCAATCAGCCTTGAGAGATGCAGTCTGGCAAGAGACCGCAGATGTCTCTCGTAAGTTCCTTTCCACGAGAAAGCCTCCAAAAAAGATGTCCTGAGTGGAAATGAGATTTTAACAGGGAGCTTTGGGACACGAAATGTTCCCAAATGATTTACATAGGGTGGTCCACAGCTGGGCTAATTTGTATGTCGGGAAATCTTTTCTCAATGAGCCTCAGCGGCTGGGAAAAGATAGTTTTTAGGGACTAGGCAAGACTCTGTCAAAGTTAATCATGTATTTAATATTTTTTTCCTAACCAGATAGTGACCTGTATGATGTCAGCTAACTGCCTTTGAGGTGGCCTGCTGTCACCCTAGGGCCAAGGAAAATGGGTGTCCGGTTGGGGCTGCATAATAAATATTTACTACAAAGGCATGTAAAAGCATTGAGTCCAGCATTCCTGAAAATGACCCGTGGAACCCCCATGGCAGTTGGGGGCACCTTCCGTACTTGCTGGCATTTAGTTCACAATGACTCAATCATCTCCCATCCTCCCGCCCCCCCCCTCCCTCTACTGGAGCATGACCCCCTTTCAGAGATTTCAGTGAGGTGTTCTTGCTGATCTTGAACAAGTTTCCTTTCCACTTAAAGTCACTCTGTGTGTGCTGACCCCAAGACAGAACCCAGGCATTTGCACCTGACTCCCCAAACACTAGTAAGGTAGTAGTGTGTTTTGGGGGGTTGAGACAGTAAGTTATCCCCCTGGAGATGCAGGGCTCAGCTTCCTTCTCTTTTCACTCCGCTGTCCCCTAAGCAAGATCATCTATCTCCATGGAGACCATGGACCAGATTCGATCTCCACCTGAAGCCCCTTTCTCAGTGCTCCTGTGTGCTCAGCTGCTTCCCTTAAACCTCCTTTTGACTGTTGTAAAAGTCTCCTCGTACTTAGTGTATCTTTGGCAAAACCTGAAATAGTTATTGCTGGAATGTGCCCGGACCCTTGCAGCCTCTAGCTTGTGGGGTTGCAACCATGGCAACAACTGAGGGAGTTCAGGAGGTTGTGACAAAAGGTGAATGAATCCCTTTTCAATATGTTCTGCCATTTCTTGGTTTCTGGTTGGCTCACTTCATACACATCTTTTTACAGCATTTTCCAGGAATATGTATATAGAGAGGGGGGTGATCAATATTGGTTAGATTTGTTGTTATCTATGTTAGTAGTGAATACAACTCTGAAGAGTTAGCAAGAATGACTCTTGCTCTTCTTAACTTGAGGATGATTTGTGTGCTCAGGCACATTGGCATGGTGGGCCCATGACGGTTCTGCGTCTGTGGCTTCACAGCCCTCTTGGGAGCTTTCCTGGGGTAATCTGAAACCTCCCATACACAGAGGGCAGGAGAGACCAAAGAGGCGGGCCACTCCAGTTTGGCCGGTGGCAGTTTTAATAATAGCACAGGGAACATACAAGGCTTGTCTCTGACGGCAGCAAGATGAATGGATCCCTGCACCTGCCCTCCAAATTTTGAGAGCTTATAAACAGGCCCTAACTGGGCTCGGCCACGTATACCATGCAGGTGTTCTCAACATCACATCACCATCTCAAGGCTCTGTCCTTGCAGCAGCCTCTGGCAGTGGGAAAGACAAGTGGAACCCACATTCCCAAGACAGGGGAAGGCATGAGGTGCCTCTGAGTGCACCAGTCCAGCTCATGGGTCAGTGAGCGATCACATTTCCCAACACACCCACATATTCGTGGTTTTCTTCCTTATAACTAGAAAAAGCACATAGAGATCAACACTTCAAACTGCTTACATTAAGGTTAATTTAACAACAGCCATGAGCCTACCTAGAAAGGTGAGTTGGGTCAGTTGGTGAAAGAACTTGAATGCCATCCTGAAGAGCTTGGACTTAGTATTTATGAATAAGAAAGAATGGCATGATACATCTACCAACAGGGTTACCTTAGGAAATGCAACAGGACAAAAAATGAATAGCTGGCACCCATAAAAAGAGGTAAATAATAACTTGGTGGTGGAAGGTGAAGATTTGATGGTTTAGGTGGGAAGAGACCATAAACAAGGAGATGGTTCTGCTGTGTATAAAAAAATGAATAGGAACTTTTGAGTGGGGAAGAGTAGAAAAAAGACCAAAGGAAGTGGGGAGAAAAGAAGGAGGGGCTGGACCCCATGACTGTAATTGGAAACTAGTGTAGGGATTTGTATTTAATCCTAAATGCAATAGGAAGTCGTCAAAGATTTTAAGCAGAATAAGGCTATTCTAAGTCAAATAGAAGTTTAAAAGGAATTCCCATGACTTATCTGAAAACTTCCCTGACAGCACCTGTGTTTTCCGCTTACCAAATTATTTCCTTAGGTTAAAAGTGCAAGTGGAGTTGCTGTGCCGAAGGTTATATATATATATATATATATATATGAAATAATTTAATCCTTTATTAATTATTGGCTAAGGACCATAATGAGTGTTATATTATGCTACAGTATGCTGATGGTCCACGAGTCTATTATTTTCCCCTATACTGAATGCTCTAGAATAATCATGTTTTTTATTGTAAACAGAAATTTGGGAAAAATAGAAAATAAGTTTATTCTGAGACAAATCCTCTTTCATAGGGGATATCAGTAGATAACCATGGATTTGTTATGTATGGCGTAGGGAATGCTTTTAAATGGTGAGCTCAGGCTGCACTATGTATATCTCAGCAGCAGTCATGACAAGAACCTGTGTATGAGTTAGGAGCTAAGTTTGTCTGCAAGTAATTCAAAGCTGGCAAACAGTGGCTTAACCAAGTTAGTGGCTTTATAGTATTCAGATCAGGGCTGGTATATATTTCCAGGATGCCATTGCAGATTGGATTCCTGTCTTTCTGCTCATTCATTTATAGGATGTGCTTGTTGCCTCACGGTACATCATGGCTGCTGTGACTCCAACATCAGGCCCTTGTGGGAATGAAGCAAGAAAGGGCGAGCAGTAAAACACATGTGCCAGTTGGGTATGGTCCTCTCTTAAGGGTCTTTCCTGGATTGCCCCCTCCCCTAATATGCTTTTAGATTGTTTAGCCTGTGAAGACATCTTCAAAGGAAGCTAGGAAATGTAAATATAATCAGACTGTTAATAGGGAACATGAGGAAAGTGATTGTTGGTAGACAAGTGGTAGTCTCTGCCACAGATGTGAGAGGATGGTGCAGTGACTTTGGCCACAACTCTGGATAAGAAAAGTATATCAAATTTTAAGTTTACAAATGATAAAGAAATTTTTATTGGTTACCTATTGCCATATAACAATTTACTCCAAATATTAGAGACTTAAAACCAACAAACATTTATTATTATTTCATTGAAGACATGAAAAAGGCATGCATTTCTTCTATTAAGAAAAAAAGAAAGGCAATTAGAAGCCTCCAGAAAACCCAAAAGCTATAGAAGAAAATTATGCTCTGAATATGAAGGAAAATTAAAAGTTGTATGACCTTGAACAGTTGATGGCATATAAAAAGAGATGGAAAGAAGAATAGAGAGAATATGTTTGTCCTCAAAGCCTGTCAGTCTTGTCAAGGAAGACACAGGCCAGTGAAATTGAACACAGAGAACTGTAGAGAAGGAAAGTTAATCCTAGAATACGACTTGGTTCGGTAGGGAACAGGGAACGTATAGAATAAAAAGAATGTAAACCAGAATCTGTGGGGCAAGAATTCAGGTGTGCTTTAGCTTGATTAAGGTCTCTCATGAGGTTGCAATCAAGATGAGCATCATTTAGGGTTGCATCCCATCTGAAGGCTCAATCGGAGAAGGATGTGTCACTCATGTGCTTGTTGTCTGGATTCAATTCCTCATACACCATCAGATTTAAAGCCACAAGTCCTTGCTGGCAGTTGGCTAGAGGCCCCCCTTAGCAACCTTCTGACTGACTGTTCCCATAGGGTAGCTCACAACGTGGTAGCTGGCATTCATCAGAGCAAGTAAGAGAACCAGAAAGATGGCCAAATGAAATTTGAAGTCTTTGTCACTTAACCTCATGACATCCCATGTACCTTTGACCATATTCTATATATTAGAAGCAAGGTGCTAGCTGCAGCCTATACTCAAGGGGGTAAATTTACACAAGTACATGAATACCAGGAAGCAGGGACAACTGCATAACACCTTAGAAGCTGCCAATCACCATGTCTGTCTTGGGCAAGGATGCATAGATCCCATTTCCTTGCAGAGCTCTGAGGAATTTGCCTAAGAGCAGGACCAATTATTCTTCTCCCTCCTAAGGCATTTTCTTCTGCCTACTTGAGATAAGCATGCATTTTGACACTTATCCCTCTTTTTTGTCTCATTTTTTATAATTATTTAAAATTTTTCTCTTGGTTACTTACCTTCATAACTTTATTATTTTCCCAAATTTTTATTTAAATTCTAGTTAGTTAATATATAGTGTAATATTTGTTTCAGAAGTATAATTTAGTGGATTCATCATAACTTTTTTAAACCTCTACTCTTTTTCCATCAACTTTAGTCTCTTGACTCCTATGTTAGTCTGCTCGAGCTGCTGTAACCAAATACTACAGACTAGGAAGCTCAAACAACAGAAATTAATTTTCTCACAGTTGCAGAGCCTGGAAGTCCATAATCAAGGTTCTGTCAGGTTTGGTTTCTGGTGAAGTTTTTTCTTCTGGCTTATAGACGGCCACCTCCTCACTGTGTCTTCCCATGCCCTCTTCTCTGTGCACAGAGATCTGTGGGGTCTCTTCCTCTTATGAGGACACCAGCCCTATCAGATTAAGGCCCCACCCTTCTGAACTCCTTTAACATTATCTCCCTAAAAACCCTAGCCAGATACAGTCACACCAGGGGTTAGGGTTTCAACATATGAATATTAGGGAAACGATTCAGTCCATAGCAACTCTACTGTATAAATGAATGCTTCTGCATTTTCCTCCTTCTATTAGCTATATCTTTACCTGTACCTCACTGTACCTATCTCCTCTTCTATTAACTACACCTTTGTTTTGCATTTTCATAGCTGTTAATATTTGTATTCTAAGCATTGTGTGCTTCATTGCAAGTTGAGTCTATACATTGAAAGCCAATGAACAATAGTTAAATTCTTTTTATTCTATATGTTCCCTGTTCCCTACCGAACCAAGTCGTATTCTAGGATTAACTTTCCTTCTCTACAGTTCTCTGTGTTCAATTTCACTGGCCTGTGTCTTCCTTGACAAGACTGACAGGCTTTGAGGACAAACATATTCTCTCTATTCTTCTTTCCATCTCTTTTTATATGCCATCAACTGTTCAAGGTCATACAACTTTTAATTTTCCTTCACATTCAGAGCATAATTTTCTTCTATAGCTTTTGGGTTTTCTGGAGGCTTCTAATTGCCTTTCTTTTTTTCTTAATAAAAGAAATGCATGCCTTTTTCATGTCTTCAATGTAATCCCACTTCTCAATCATAGTATCTACTATATGAAATCCTCTTAATTCTTTAAGTCTTGATTTTCAGAACATTATGACCTCCTGTTCCAATCTGTATCTGCTTTGGGAAAGCTAATACAGACTGTGTGAGTTTGTCCATCAAACTGTGTGAGTTTTATCTTTGTTACAAGGGAAGATGATATTTTCCAAGCTGCTGTTGCTTTTTAATTTCCCAGACTTCCTGAAGCTGTTTTTACACCTAGCTTCTTTGCATCTAGTTTTGACCAGTGTGACTAGTTTTGGTAAACGTGGGCAGATGTGATATACACCATTTCCTCCTGTAGTCCAAATGGAATTCCTACACATGATCATCTCCTTCCATGACAGCCTTGGAAGCCCTGTGTTGAAGGTGGTGTCACAAGATGTAAGAGGTCTAGATCTTTGAGCTTTGAGAAGCAAGTTGTACAAAAGCTACCTGGGTTCATGACCCTGGGACCATGAACTTTGTGTGACTGAGAAATGAGTGTTATGGTTTTTGGAAGTTGTTGGATACAGCATCTGCCAATCCTGACTAGTTCAGAGATTGGTGCTGCAGAAGTACTGCAGGCTAACATATGCATCAGTGGCTCAATGGTCAACTTGTGGGCTGCAAGAAAACAGATACCAGGCTGTGAGAAGATGGAGGCTCATGTTGTGCGTGTCTGACAGAGGTGTCACCTGTAATAACTTTGCAAGCAGGTCATGGGCTTGGTAAGCCAATGGCTCTAGAGGATGTGACTGGAAAGAATAATATTGTCATTGATGCATTTGGCAAGGAGTTCAGAGTAAATTGGCCATTTTGCAAGCAGATAGGAAAGAGAAGTGAGAATGCAAAGATTATAAGGATCTTAAAGGACTGGAAAGCTAACTTTAAGTGGTGAGACATGGGATTTAAAAGTCTTCAGTTGTCATGAACTTAGTGAGATTTTTCGGCTGTACAGAGTGACTGAGCCTTGTGGCAAAGATCCAATTAATAGTATGGTTTTCCCACTTAAACTAATAAATTCAAGTTCCCTAGTATTAAGGTAAGAGAGACATGTGGGCAAGAATGGGGGGGAAAAAGATTTGAGGACTGTATCTAGGAAAAAATTGGGGTTAATGACACATGACACTGATTGAAGCGAGTATATCAGGAGCTTCCTAAAATTTTGATTGAATTATATTGTCAGAGAAACATTGAAGCAGACTTGTACACAGATTATTGGCGGAGATCTAAAACAAGCTTGTTCCTACAGGAAGCAGGCTGTGAAAGTTGTGTAGCCCCTAAGAAGGGCATATTCCCCAACCCCTCTCCAGATGTCATTGAGGGAGAATAACACATAAAGAACCTCTCAGAAATCAGGTAGATGCAGCAAAGGAAACGGACAAGAGATTCCTTCTAAAAGCTAATCCACAGCCTCGTTAGGGATGTTCCCCAATTCCAGGTAAGGGAATTTTCACCATACCTACTTTGTGGGATTCCTTCATGTGGACCAGTGACAGCTGTGTGTCTTCCAGTTTTCCTTTTTTTCAAATGAGAGATTTTATTGCAGTTTCCCTGTCCATGCTGCACCATTGCATTCTGTGTGTGTGGTGGGGAGGGTAGATAACTGGTCTCTTAGGCCACAGGTGACCATATTGTAGTAACTTGGAGAAAACTAGTATCAGTGGATGCAGTGATTGGAAGAAATGTTGAGTCCTCTCCTCTGAGGAGAAGCAAGTGTATTCTCTGTGTAGGGAAAAGAACAAAATGGTTCAGTATTATGTGTTCACAAAACTGTTTTGTTTTCCTCCTAGCCATAGACATGGACTACGTTTCAAGAGCCTACATAGACCATTTAGGTAGTACCAAATAACCAGTCTGGCCAAAATTGAATGGTGGCAGAGGTGATAAACTGATACACAGTAGTGCTTCTAAATGATGTGTGCATAAAATGATCTGGAGATCTTGTTAATAATCAAATTTGGACTCAGTAAGTGTGGGTAGGGCCTCAGATTTCTAATAGGCATTTCTAAGAGGCTGCCAGGTAGGCTAATGCTCCTGGTCTATGAACCACATATTTTGAATAGTAAGAATATATACCCAGGACTAGATCACACATGTTGAAGATGTCTCGTAAGATGGAAGGATCCTGGATCTTTGGATCCCTGCTTAGAGAAAATCCACCTATAAGAGCTCTGACTAGAGCATGCACATTGGAATTTATTTCACCTTTATCCCTGAAGGATATTTTCACTGATTGTAGAGTTCTTCCAGCCCTTGAAAAATATTGTGCTGCCTCAGTTAGGACTCCATGGTTTCAGATTTATCAAATTTGCTGTCATTCACATTTTTGTTCTGCTTTAGATATAGTTAACTAGTTTTTGTCTTTTTCTTTTTCAATGAAGTAAATTAAAATACATTATTTTAGTTTCAGGTGTACAATATGATTCAATAATTCTATACATTATTCAGTATTCATGAAGATAAGTATATTCTTTTTTTTACCTTTAATTGAATTTTTTACTTGAGCACTGTTGATTCACAATATTACATTAGTTTCAGGTGTACAACATAGTGATTTGACAAAGTTTATACATTATGTTATGCTCCCCACAAGTGTAGCCACCACATGTCACCATACAACACTATTAAATAAGATAAGTGTACTCTTAATTCTCTTTATCTATTTCACCCATTCCCCATCCACCTTCTCTCTGGCAAACAACAGTTTCTTCTCTATATTTAAGAGTCTATTTTTTTTCTCTTTGTTTTGTTTTTTAAATTCTACATATGAATGAAATCATATGTATTTTTCTCTATTTCTCTTAACATTATACCCTCTACATGCATTTATGTCGTCGCAAATGGCAAAATCTCATTCTTTTTTATGGCTGGGTAATATCCCACTGTACATATATACTGCATCTTCTTTATCAGTTCATCTATCAGTGGAGAGTTGGGTTGCTTCCATATCTTGGCTTTTGTAAATAATGCTGCAATAAATGTAGTGATGCATATGTCTTTTTGAATAGTGTTTTTATTTTCTTTGGGTAAATACACAGTAGTAGAATTACTGGATTATATGGTAATGTTACTAATTTTTTGAGGAACCTCTATACTGTTTTCCATAGTGGCTGCACCAGTTTGCAGTCCCACTAACAGTGCACAAGTGTTCCTTTTTGTCCACATTATCGCCAACACTTGTTATTTCTTGTTTTTGATTTTACTCATTCTGACAGGTGGTATTGGTTTGCATTTTTGCTGATGAATAGTGATGTTGAATATATTTTAATGTGTCTGCTGGCCATCTATATATTGTCTTTGTAAAAATGTATATTCAGGACCTCTGCCATTTTTAATAGGATTATTATTATCCTATTAATAGGATTATTATTATTATTATTATTATAGGGCTGTATAAGTTCTTGTTTATATGTTTATATGTTTTGGATATTAACCCCTTATTAGATATATTATTTGTGAATATCATCTCCCATTCGCTAGGTTTTTTGTTTTGTTAATGGTCTCCTTTGTTGTGCAAAAGCCTTTTATTTTAGTGTAGTCCCAACAGTTTATTTTTGCATGTTTCCCTTGCCTTAGGAGACATATCTAGAAAAATGTTGCTTAAAGAAATTACGGCTTATGTTTTCTAAGAGTTTTATGGTTTCAGGTCTCACACTTAGGTCTTTAATCCACTTTGAGTGTATGGTTTAAGAAAGTGGTCTAATTTCATTCTTTTGCATGTTTCTGTTCAGTTGTCCAAGCACCATTTGTTAAAGAGACTTTACTTTCACCATTGTATATTCTTGCCTCCTTTGTTGTAGGTTAATTGACCATATAAGCTTGGATTTATTTCTGGGAGTCTATTCTGTTCTGTTGATCTATGTACCTATCTATGTGCTATTACCATACTGTTTTGATTACTATAGCTTTGTAGTATGTCTCGAAATCTGGGATTACATTACCTCTAGCTTTGTTCTTCTTTCTCAAGATTGTTTTGGCTGTTCAGGGTCTTTTGTGGTTCCATACAAATGTTAGGATTATTTGTTCTAGTTCTGTAAAAAAGTTGTTGGCATTTTGATAGGGATTACATTAAATCTGTACATTGCTTTGGGTAATATGGACATTTAACAATATTTATTCTTCCAGTCCATAAGCATGAAATAGCTTTCCATTTTGTTTGTGTTGTATTCAATTACTTTCATCAGTGTCTTATAGTTTACAGAGTACAGTTCTTTCACCTCCTTGGTTAAATTTAGTCCTAGGTATTCTTTTTGGTGTGATTGTAAATGTGATTGTTTTCTTACTTTCTCTTTCTGCTACTTCATTTTTAATGTATAGAAATGTAACAGATTTCTCTATATTAAATTTGTATCCTGTGACTTTACTGAATTCATTTATCAGTTCTAGTCATGTTTTGGTGCAGTCTTTGGAGTTTTCTCTATATACTATCATGTTATCTGCATATTAGTGAAAGCTTTACTTTTTCCTTATTGCTTTGGATGCCTTTTATTTCTTTTCCTTGTCTGGTTGCTGTGGTTAGGACTTCCAGTACTATGTTGAATAAAAGTGGTAGGAGTGGACATCCTTGTCTTGTCCCTGATCTTAGAGGAAAAGCTTCCAGTTTTTCTCCACTGAGTATGATGTTAATCGTGGGTTTTTCCTATATGGCCTTTATTATGCTGAGATATAGTCTCTTTAACCTCACTTTCTTGAGAGCTTTTATCATGAATGGGTATTAAATTTTTCAGTGTTTTATCTGCATCTATTGAGATGATCAGTTTTTATCCTTCCTCTTCTTAATGTGAGGTACGACATTGATTTGCAAATATTAAACCACCTTTGCATCCCTGGAATAAATCCACTTGATAATGGTGAATGATTTTTTTTGATGAATTGTTGAATTCAGTTTGCTAATATTATGTTGAGGATTTTTGCATCCATGTTCATCAGAGATATTGGCCTGTCTCTTTTTTTGTAGGATCTTTATCTCATTTTGGTATCAGAGTAATGCTGGCCTTGTAGAATGAATTTGGAAGTTTTCTTCCTCTTCTATTGTTTGGAATAGTTTGAGAAGACTAGGTATTAACTTTTCTTTATATGCTTAGTAGAATTCATCTGTGAAGCTATCTGGTCCCGGACTTTTGTTTGTTGGGAGGTTTTTGATTACTGACTTAATTTCATTACTAGTCATCAATATGGTCAAATTTTCTATATCTTTGATTCAGTTTTGAAAAATTGTATGTTTCTAGAAAATTATCAATTTCATCTAGGTTGTCCAGTTTGCTGGCATATAATTTTTCAAATAAGGATTCAAATAAATAGTATTGAAATAACAAAAGGAGTATGCCCTTTGTATTTCTGTGGTATTGGTATTTGTCTTTACTTCTGACTTTATTTATTTGAATCCTCTTTTTCTTGATGAGTCTAGCTAAAGGTTTATCAATTTTGTTTACCTTTTCAAAGACCCACCTCCTGGTTTTATTGATTTTCCTATCATTTTTTTTTTTAGTCTCTATTTCCTTTATTTCCACTCTAATACTTTTTATTTCTTCTACTAGCTTTGGGCTTTATTTCTTTTATTTCCTTCAGATATAAGGTTGTTTATTTGAGATTTTTCTTTTCTCTTGAGGTAGGCCCATATTGCTATAAAATTTCCTCTTAGAACTGCTTTTGATGAATCCCAAAGATTTTAAACCATTGTTTTCATTTTCATGTGTCTCCCTGTATTTTTTGATTTCATCTTTTTTTAATTTTAAGTTTTTGTTTAAATTTCAGTTAACATACAGTGTAATATTAATTTCAGCTGTACAACATAGTGATTCAACCCTTCCATACAACACCTGCTGCTCATCACAGCAGTGCACTCCTTAATCCCCATCACCTACTTTACTCATCCCTCCCACCCCAACTCCTCTTTGGTGACCATCAGTTTGTTCTCTATAGTTATGAGTCTTATTTCCTCTTTGATTTCTTCATTGAGCCACTGGTAGTTCAGTAGGCATGTTGTTTAGTCTGCATGTGTTTGTTTCTTCCAGTTTTGTTCTTGTGTTTGATTTCTAGTTTCATACCATCATGGTTGGGAAAAGTACTTGATATGATTTCAGTCCTCTTAAATTTATTGAGACTTGTTTCATGGTCCAAAATGTGATCTATTCTGGAGAATGTTTCATGTGCACTTGAAAAGAATGTGTATTCTGCTTTTGGATGGAATGTATATTGGTTAAATCCCTCTGGTCTAATGTGTCATTCATAGTCACTACACAGTTGCTGACATTCTGTCTGGATGACCTATCCATTGATGTAAATGGAATGTTGAAGTCCCCTACTATTATTGTATTACTGTCAATTTCTACCATTATGTCTGTTAATATTTGCTTATGTGTTTAGGTGATCCTGTGTTGGGTGCATAGGCATCTAAACTGTTCTATCCTCTTGTTGGATTAATCACTTTATTATTATGTAGTGACCTTCTTTGTCTCTTGCTACAGTCTTGTTGGATTAATCACTTTATTATGTAGTGACTTTCTTTGTCTCTTGCTACAGTCTTTGTTTTAAAGTCTATTTTATCTAAGTATTGCTACCCCACTCTTTTTTTTTTTTTGCTTCCATTTGCATAGCATATGTTTTTCCATCCTTTCTCTTTCCGTCTGTATGTGTCTTTAAGTCTCAAGTGAGTCTCTTTTAGGCAGCATATAGAGGAGTCTTGTTTTTTATCCATTCTGTCATACTATGTCTTTTGAGTGGAGCATTTAGACAATTTACATTTAAAGTAATTGTTAAAAGGTGTATACTTATTCCATTTTGTTGTTTTATGATTGTTTTTATAGGTCTTCTCTCTTCCTTTCTTCTTCTCTTGCTCTCATCCCTTGTGGTTTAATGGCTCCCTTTAGTGTTATGCTTGGATTCCTTTCTCTTTTTGTGTGTATATCTATTATTGGTTTTTGATTTGTAGTTACCATGAGGTTCATATATAACATCTTATGTGCATAGCAGTCTATATCAAGTTGATGGTCACTGAAGTTTGAATACATTCTAAAAGCACTCAATTTTTACTCCCCCCTCCACATTTTATATATATGATGTCATATTTTACATCTTTATATTTTGTGTATCCCTTGATTGATTTTTGTAGATAAAACTGATTTTACTACTTTTGTGTTTTAACCTCCATACTGGCTTTATAAGTGATTAATCTAGTACCTTTACTATATGTTTGCTTTTACCTGTGAAATTTTTTCTTTCATAACTTTCTTACTTCTAATTATGGCCTTTTATTTCCACTTAAAGAATTTCTTTAACATTTCTTGTAAGGCTGGTTTAGTTTTGCTGAATTCTTTTAACTTTGTCTGGGAAACTCTTTATCTCTCCTTCTATTCCAAATGATAACCTTATGTAGTGTATTCTTGGTATAGGGTTTTTTTTTTTTTCCTTTCAGCATTTTGAATATATCATGTCACTCCCCTTTGGCCTGCAAAATTTTTGCTGAAAAATCAGCTGGTAGCCTTACGGGGTTTTCCTTGTACATAACTGTTTTTTGCTGCTTTTAACATTCTCTCTTTATTGGAGTGCCTGGGTGGCTCAGTCATTTGAATGACTCTTGATTTCAACTTAGGTCATGATCTCAGGGTCCTGGGATTGAGCCCTGCATCAGCTCCACATTCAGCAGGGAGTCTACTTGAGATACTTTACCTCTACTTCTCCTTCCCCACTACCACTCTCCCTGCTCGTATGCATGCATGCGTGCTTTCTCTCTCTCTCTCTCTCAAATAAATAAATCTTTAAAAAAAATTCTCTCTTTATCATTACTTCTTGCCATTTTTATTATATGTTTCAGTGTGGATCCTCCTTGGTTTTATTTTGTTAAGGCCCCCTCTTTGCTTCCTGGACCTGAATGTCCATTTCCTTTCCCAGATTAGGGAAGTTTTCAGCTATTATTTCTTCAAATAAGTCTTCTGCCCCCTTCTCTTTTTTTCTCCTTCTGGCATCCCTGAACTATGAATATTAGTATGCTTGATGATGTCAGAGTTCCCTTAACCTATTCTCATTTTTATTGTTTTTTCTTTTTGATGTTCAGCTGGGTTGCTTTCCATTACCCTGTCTTCCAGGTCACTGATATGTTCTTCATCCTCTAATCTGCTGTTGATTTCCTCTAGTGTGTTTGTTTTTTTTCAGTGTTTGAATTCTTCAGCTCTGCCTGGTTCTTTTTAATATTTTTTTCCCTTGAAATTTTCACTGAATTTATCCACTCTTCTTTTTTTTTTTTTATAGATTTATTTATTCATTTGAGAGAGCGAGAATGAGAGAGAGTACATGAGAGGGGGGAGGGTCAGAGGGAGAAGCAGGCTCCTCACTGAGCAGGGAGCCCGATGCGGGACTCGATCCCGGGACTCCAGGATCATGACCTGAGCCAAAGGCAAGTCGCTCAACCAACTGAGCCACCTAGGTGCCCTATCCACTCTTCTTAAGTCCCATGAATATCTTTATGGCTGCTACTTTTGAATTCTTTATCAGGCATATTACCTATCTTCATTTTATTTAGCTCTTTTACTGTGATTTTCTTTTATTTGGGACACATTCTTCTATGTTTTTAATTTGTCTAACTCTGTGTTTCTATGTATTAGGTAGGTCAGCTACAGCTCCTGGTATTAAAAGTAGTGTCCTTGTGTAGAAGAGGTCATGTGATGCCCTATAACACAATCCTATCACCAGAGCCAGGTGCTCCAGGGTGCCCCCTGTATGGGCTGCACACACCCTCCTGTTATGACTGGGCTGTGATTGCCTACAGCACAGCTGACTGCTATGTCCCATTTTTCCTGCTGTGGGTGTACTAGGCAGGGTTTCCTTCCTATGCTGTTGAGAGGCCTGTCTGCAGCCACTGTCACCTCTTTGGTGGGCGAGTGGGCAGTCAGCCTAGCTGTCTACAATTAGCCTCTCTGCCACAGCTACAGGTGACACTGAAAGGCAAAACTCACTCTCTGCATAGCCAGCCAAGAGGCCTAGCTGTGGGGCTGTATCCCTCCCCCTCCCTAAGGTGGGAGTCATTTTAGAGTGGCACTGGTTCTGGCTGTGGCTCCTGCTGGGTATGGCAGGGCAGAAGTTGCTTTGGAAGGAAACCTCCAGAGTCAGGTGGGGTTGGTGGGGCAGGTCCACAGGGGAATGTTTGGCAGGCATGTAGTCCTAGCAGGGTAGATGCAGAGTATGGTGTTGTCTCCCACAACACCATACTACCTAGGCTGTCTCCCACAATACCGAGCTACCTAGGCTGGGAGGAGGGGAAGAGAAATGGCACTCACCAGCACTTTTGTTTCTGGAGAAATTTCCCATAGATGTTCTAAGATTACTTGCCCCTCCAGAGCATGTTCTCAGATTACTCAATAAATCTCTTTCATGTATACTCCAGGCATTTTGAAACTAGTGCTTCTGTGCTATGTCTCAGGCTGTTATTTTGTATCCTGGCTCTTTCAGGGTTGGGACTCCATTTCCTGTTGCCTTCTGGCTTTCCCAGAGTTAAGCCCATTGATATTAAAATACCCAGAGTTAAGCCTTGCTGATTTTAAAAACTCCCTAAGTTAAGTCTTTCTGGTTTTCAAAGCCAGACATTATGGGGATTTGTCTTCCCAGCGCAGGTCTCTAGTGCTAAGACGCACTGTCACCTCTTCATGCTTGTAATGTCCCTCCCATTTGTGGTTAGTCTCACTGGGTGGTTTAGTTCTCAACCATGTTTCTGCCCCACCACCCCTTTGGGATGTGGCCTCCTCTCCATGATTAGCTAAGGAAGGTCTGTTTGGATAGTCTTCAGGTTGTCTTCAGAGTGGTCACCTACATGTAGCTGTTATTTTGGTATGTTCGTGGGATGAGGTAAGGATCCTTCTACTTTGTCATCTTCCCAAAATTCTTGCTAATATTCACAACACTTTTTTGAGGAAAATACTATTTTATCCTCCTTTTACAGATCAGGAAACTGAGGCACAGAGAGATTAAGTTAACTAGTTAGGTCACATGGTGGTGCCACTCTAACAGTTATTTCTTGATGACCTCTTTTTCCTCTCTGGATGCTTTCAGCATCTTTTCTTTATTCTTTGATTTGTGAAGTAGTGTATACAACTGTCTTTTCTTTTTCATCTTGATCTCTATTAGTAAGTTTTCAGTGAAGATTGTGCTTTTCTTCCAGCTTTGATATTCTTCCAAATGCTTTTCCTAGATTCCCCATCTTCATTGTCCTGTCTCTTCCTTCTTGTACTCCTCTTAGTTGGATGTTGGACATTCTAGATTGATTCTCTGTATCTTCTATCTCTTCTTTCATAATTTGATTCTTCCTTTTTCTCTACATTCTAAGACATTGTCCAAACTTTATTTTCTAAATCCCTTTTGGAGAGTGTATTTTATTTTATGTTAGAAATATTTTTAATTGTTAAGAACTCTTTCATGTTCTTTGATTTGTCCTTTTCATACCACTCTTTCCTTGTTTTATGGATGTATTCTCAAAAATATCTGAATATGTAATTACCAGTTTGCTAAAAAAAAAGGTTTTCTTTTGCTAGTTATTGGTGTATTTTTAGAAGTGATTTTATTAAAAACTTTGTCTTTGTATTCTATGCTGTTGATTTTCCAAAATACTAATTACAAGTGGCAGGATACTACTGGAGAGAAATGCCTGTGAAATTGCCTGATGGGCCATTCTGGAGAGTACAGTGAAGTAAAGCACAGATGTGGCAGCCCGAGTGCCTGGCTTAGAATTCTGACTTCATTTACAATTTGAGTGACCTTGGGAAAATTACTGAACTTCTTTTTTCACTTTCTTCATTTGTAAAATGGGGGTATTAATACTCCTTACTTAGCAACACTGTTGTGATGATTAAATATGATAGTATGTGTAAGATGCTTAGGGCCTGGGACAGAGTAAGTCCTATATTAAGCATTGCTACTGCCACTCCTGTTGATGTTGTAGTAATTATAATCATGATGATGAGGAGGATGAAGAGGTGGGACACTGCTTGTGAGAACTTGGAGTACAGCAAAGTGAAGCAAATTGCTTCGCAAAGTAAAATATGAAGAATTTTTAGTTTGTGCAGCATCCTGAGTAGTAGAGTAAAAAGGCTAGGAAAACAGGAAGGCTGGGTTGGAAATGAGAAGTAAAGACAGAAACTGGGCTGAGTTTGCAGTAAGGAAGCAGGAGCCCAAGAAGAGGCCAAATGGAAGCTTCCTTTGGCAGGAAAAGCCAAAAGACTTATAGTGATAAAAGCACCTACCCTTCTATTTTAAGTCTCTTCTTTTGCTGATTTGATATGAACTGTGAGGGTTTACTCCAGCAGACCTGGAATTGACCTGAACTATTTTACTAAATCCATGCAAGGCATTAACCCCTGGTCAATGTATGGGGGAATGTACTGAGTGATAGTGTTTCTTTGTAACTGTAGGTCTGCTGAGTTTGTACCAGCTTATCAGCATTGTTGATGGATAACAGTAAGAATGATGATCTGCACTTTGTCTCAATGAGACCCTCTTGACCCTAGGGTGCCTTGCCATTTAGATTAGTTATATAACAAGAAAATGCCTAGAGGGTATAAGAAACAGCTGAGATTACATTTTGGACTCTGGTTCTGAGGTATTTCGTGCACAGGTCAGTGGTTCCTGAGCTGAGACAGAGAAAGGGTGTCTGCACCAGCCCTCACAGCAGGAGGACTCTGGGAGCTGATGCCTGGCCTCTGTGGCCCTGTTGCTGTGGGGTAACATCTGACTGTGATACATCACCTTACTTTAGTGCTGTTGTTAGAGTACATCCTTTTCCTGCAATAAACTGTAAATGCGAAAGCTTTGTCATGTTAAGTGCTGTCTCTTTAGCAGTCAAACTTGGTTAGGATGATCATTTCATCCCACTTTACCCAGAACTCTCCTGAAGTCCCACATCCTAGGAAAAACCCTCAGTCCCAGGTAAACTGGGATAGTTGGTCATCCTACCATTTGTGCAAATATAATTCCCCTTTACCCATCTTCACTCATTTCAAATACTCAGTTAAAAAAAAAAAGCCATAATTGTTTTGTATTCGGAGTGTTTAAGCAAATCAAAGCAAAAAGGCTGTGTTCCAAGTTTAAGTTGAGGAAAGGTAGAGAGAAGGAAACAGCTTCAAGGGGAAGAAAAAGAAATCAAGGATCTACTTGAGGTAGGAAATTGGAGCTGAGATGAATAGGAGAAACATAAGATCTGAGAATCCTTGGATGAATTGAGGAATGCTGGATTTCCATAGTTGGCTGTGAGTTCTGCCACTTTTATGTGAATATCAGAGGAAGGAGGATTTGAGCAGCTGGAGGAGGTGAGAGCACCCAGGACTATAGCCTTGAGCAGTGAGATGGAAAACACAGTGGCACTCCCTCCCTCCTTCTATCATCCAGGGTCCATGAGTAGGGGCCTCCTATGGCCATGGCCACAGATGTGGACCTCTGGTCAGCAGAAAAGACGGATATACCTGAGGGGGTGGTCTCCTCCTGGAAGCACTGCAGATGCATGGGCTTTATGGAGTCCCTGTTGCTCGTGTCCAGAACAGATTTGGAAAGGCAAGGTCAGGTGGACCAGCATTTGAACAGCTTCCCTGCCTGGCTCAGCATGGGGGTTTACACTCCACTTGTTCTCCTTAACAAGGAAAATTACAACTTTCTAAATACAAATGACACATACAAAAGGACAAGGATTAATTTTTCTAAGAAGGATTTGGTGTTGTTTCACCTTAAGGCAAACAAACAAAATAGTGACTAAGTTGGCTTATCAATGTCCTTTCTGGGTTTAAGTTTTTTTATTCTGTTTTAGAGGCATAAACTGGTTGGAGTAAGATTGCTCTTATTTATTCCAATTTGGAAGTCCAATAAACATTCCTGTAATGGGAAAATAAAATTATAGATGTTCAAATAACTGGAGACATCTTAATCCTGTTCCTTTTTCCAAGCTGAGATATAATTGACCTAACATATTAGTTTCAAGTATACAACATAATGACTCAATATTTATACATAGTGCAGAATGATCACCATTATTTTGACTTATTAGTCTAGTTAATATCCATCACCACACATGGCTACAATTTTTTGTGTGATAAGAATTTTTTTTAAGGTTTTATTTATTTGAGAGAGAGGGAGCATGAGCAGGGGTGGAGGATGGGGTGGGGAGGGCAGAGGGAGAGAGAGAAGCAGGCTCCCCGCTGAGGGCTCCATCCCAGGACCCTGGAATCATGACCTGAGCTGAAGGCGAACACTTAACTGACTGAGCCACCCAGGTGCCCCTGATAAGATCTCTTAAGATCTGCTCTCTTAGCAACTTTCAAATATACAGTATTAACTATATCATGTTGTACATTATATCCCCAGGACTTATTTATATAATGTGATTGGCCTTTTTTTTTAATCACTTAAAAAAATTCAGTAAGCTTTGACTAATGTTATTTTCCAAAAGTGAGTTGTAGAAATATAAAAGGGACTGATAAAGCAGCCATTTATATAAAAATGCCATTCAAGATGGCAAACAAGTAGTTTTGCCTTTCTAAGAATGATCACTAAAAGTATTATTTGACAAAATGTCATATAATTTATAATGGGTGGGTGCATTTACTCTACTCTGAAAAACATTATTTCTTTGGCAGTTAAAAGTAACCCAGCTGGGCACATTATACTCTTTCTTAGAGTATGTTCAAATAACTGGAGACATCTTAATCCTGTTCCTTTTTCCAAGC
>NW_023270316.1:74661135-74694578 GCF_011800145.1 Mirounga leonina | reverse complement strand
AATGACTCAATATTTATACATAGTGCAGAATGATCACCATTATTTTGTTCAAATAACTGGAGACATAAGTTTTTTTTTCCTAAGTTTTTATTTAAATTCCAGTTAGTTAATATGCAGTGTAATATTAGCTTCAGGTGTACACTATAGTGATTCAACACTTCCATACAACACTTGGTGCTTATCACAGCAAGTGCACTCCTTTATCCCCATCACCTCTCCCAACTTCCTCCCCCATTCCTCCCCCATTTCACCCATTCCTCCCCCACCTTCCCTTCTGGTAACCATCAGTTTGTTCTCTATAGTTAAGAGTCTCTTTCTTGGTTTGTCTCTTTCTCTCTTTCCTTTGCTCATTTATTTTGTTTCTTAAATTGCACATATGAGTGAAATCATGTGGTATTTGTCTTTCTCTGACTTATTTCACTTAATACTCTCTAGTTCCATCTATGACATTGCAAATGGCAAGACTCATTCTTTTTTATGGCTGACTAATATTCCATTACACACACACACACACACACAGCACTTTTTTTTTTTTCCCCTTCAGATCTAGGGTTAGGGTTAGGGCCAGGGTAAGAGTATGTCCCTGTTATCTTGGCAATTCTTTAGATAAACCTGTGACAGTTCACCCTGAGGTACTACAAGGGAAGCATCATTATGCCTCTGAGAATAGTCTTTGATAATAGAAAATATAAAAGTCCAACATTATAAGATCTTTTGATGGTTGGCAAAAATTTGAACTTGAACTTATAAAAGAATTATACACCAATACTGAAATGCTCATACTCGAGTGTCTTACTAATGTGAATCATATTGAACATGTAGAAAATATGGACAATACAAAAATTTGCTTGTATTTTCACCATCCCAAGATAAATATTGTTAACCTTTCAATGTTAACGTAAGGGGAATGTTATTCCAGTCTTGTCTGATGTACCTATAGATGTATAGGTATTCACATACACATAAACAGGATCATAGTAAACATGCTATTTTGAAGCTCATTTTCTTCCCCTACTTTATAAAATAGGAACATTTTCCCATGTGGGTAAATATTCTTTTATAACATGATTTTAAATGATTTCTGGGTATTGAACATAAGATTATATATTATATAACTTATTTAATCAGTGATCTACTGCAGGACATTTAGATCTTTCTCCAATTTCTGTTTCTTTACACGATTTTCAACTGAACATCCTTGTACTTGGATTTTTACCTGCAAATTTGATTATATGCTCAGAGTAAACATGTAACAGTAAATTGTTAGTTAAAAGGGAAAGTACATTTTTGAAACTTCTGACATACTTAGACATTTTGCTCTGCTGACTGTTTCATGAGTAGTGAATAAAATTGTTTGGTTTATCACACTCAAACACTGGCTTTCCTTTGTCAGCCATTTCCAGTTACGTGAAAAGTCGTGGCTCACTGTCATTCTCACTTGTTTTCCCATTGATTACAAGTGAAGTTAACTTCTTAATTTTTCATTTTTAAGGGTCATTTGTGTTTTCCTGCATCTGTAAATTATGTTCTTTGTTCCCCCTTTTATCTAGTGAGGTATTGCTTTTCTAATTGTTTATCATAACTTATCTTTTACCCAACTTTAATTTGCCTTTTAATTTAATTTATGGTCTCCCACAAATTTGTTTTCATTTTGCATTAATAGGAAACAGGACTTTGTCAGAAAAGAAAATTACATCAATCAAATGTTTTCAAGGAAAAATCGACACAAAATCAGCCTTTAGCTTTTTATTGGCCCAATGACTATGGAATTTCATCACAGCGAGTACTGGAACTCACTCTAACAGGTAGGCACAACCCCTGAAAAATAAGGAAGGAAAAAAAGAACTGCAGTAAAGAGTATAAAAAGTTTGATTTATGGATTTATCTTGGTCAGAATCAAGTTCTGAAAATAGCTGAGTGTTCGAAAAAGAATTGAATTTTGGCTCACTTTTCAAATGATTGGATCCACAAGTGAAATAAAATATTTATATATATAGTGCTAAAAATATCTCCAAAAGTAGACTTTTAAGATCTTTGTTACAATTTGTTTTCTCACGTAAATATGTTTAATACAGCTCTCGAACATGCATACAAATACACATGTTGATTTATTGTTGACCGTGAATATATTATAATTTCTCTACAAAAGTGTTAACAGATGTTTCTAAACGATCAGCAAATTGCTTGACCCAACGGCTATTAATTACTTAGCATTAAAACCAACCAACAGATCAAACTTGCTCTTTTCTAGGATAGGGTGAAAAGGAGGGAAAGTTTCTTCAGCCTTACTCATTCATTACCCTGCTTTCCTCTAGTCTCTTCAAATCTAATTTTCCTGATGAGTTTAAGGTTTATTTTCCTTGTTAATTGCAAATATTATTATAAATCATGGGTCCTTCCTTCCTTCTTACAATGTTTTCTAGAAATTTTATAGATTAGCTTTTGCCTTTATGTCTGTCTACTTTTCAAATTAATTTCACATTTGAAATTCAGATTTTTTATATATGGGTATTCAGTTGTTTCAGCAAGATTTACTGAAAGCATTTAAAGGTAATCCTTAATGGGTTACTAATTTTTTGTATGGGGTTACCTCAAAATATTTGTCAAATACCAATTGACCTTATATATATTTTATGTGGGTCTATATTTGGACTCTTCTGTTCCATTGATCTATATGTCTAAGTACATACACTATATTTGATTACTGTATGTGGCTTTAGAGTAAGTCTTGAAATTAGGTAATGTATGTTCTTCAGATTTATTCTTTTTTCCCCAAATTGTTTTCACTGTTCTAGGTCTTTGATATTCCATAAAAATTTTAAAATTAGCCATCAACTTTTCCTAAAAAACAAAAAAACACAAAAAACTGGATGGAGTGTTATTTAGAATTATGGTGAACCTATAGATAAATTTGGAAAGAATTGACATCTTAATGATTTTTAAGAATTACCCAGTTCATGAACATGGTATATCTCTCTATTTAGATCATCTCTAATTTCTCTCAGCAATATTTTATAATGTGCAGTATTCAGTAGCACTTTAATTTATTCCTAAAGGTAAATCCCTATTGTAAATGGTATTGTTATTTATGATTTTGATTAGGATTGTGTTGAACCTGTTGATCAGTTGGGGGGGAGGGAGACTGATATCTTAACAATAATGAGTTTTCCAATCCATGAACATGATATCCCTTCATTTATTGTCTTCCTAATTTTTTCCCATGAGTGTTTAATTTTTCAGCATACAGATCTTACACATCTTTTAGATTTCTACTTATTTTCTGTCATTTGGTGCTATTGTAAATGTTATCTTAAAAGAAATTTCATTTTCTAATTGTTTATTGCTAGCATATAAAAATACAATTGATTTTTGTATATGGACTGTGTTGCTTCAAATTTTCTGAATTCACTTATTAATATCTTAAGTGATTTTTTTAAAACTTAGGTTTATTGAGATGATACAATTCACATACCATAAAATTCACCCTTTTAAGGTGTGCAAATCAGTGGTTTTTACTATAGTCAGAGTTGTTCAACCATCACTACTATCTAAATTTAGAACATTTTTATCATTCTCAAAAGAAACACGGTTCATTAGCAGTTATTATTCATTACACTTCAACCTCCCCTCCCCCAGCCTTAGGCAACAACTGTTTTAGTTTGTTTACAGATTCACCTATTCTGGTTATTTTATATAAGTGGGATCACAAGTCACAGGTGTGGCCTTTTCTGTTTGGCTTCTTTCACTTACCCTGGTGTTTTAAAAGTTAATCCATTTTGTAACATCTGTCAGTATTTCATTTCTTTTTATGGTCTAGTAGCTTTTTGCCATACTTCTTGGGATTTGTAAATACACCATTATCTGAAAATAAAGACAATTGCACTTTTTTCTTTCAATCTGTATTTTTCTTCCCCCTCCTATTGCACTGGCTAGAACATCCAGAACAATGTTGCTTAGAAGTTGTGAGATCAGACATTTCTGTTTTGTAGCTGATCCTAGGGGAAAAGAGTTCAGCCTTTTTCTATTCAATGTTAGCTGTGGGGTTTTTATAGATTTTTTAAATCAGTTTGAGAAGTTTTTTCTTTTCTTTGTTTCTTTAAAGTTTTGGGGAGTCATGAATGTTGTTGAATTTTGTGAAAAGACTTTTCTGCATTTTTAGAGATGTTCATATGCTTTTTCTCCTTGAGTCTGTTAAAATGATGAACTAGAGTGATGATTTTCAACTTTGCCTTCCTGAATTAAATTTCAGTTGCTCATGATGTATTTTACTTTCTATATTTTGCTGAATTTAATATTTTGTCAGGGACTTTTGTATTTATTTATTTATTTTTTAAGATTTTATTTATTTATTTGAGAGAGAGAATGAGATAGAGAGAGCATGAGAAGGAGGAGGGTCAGAGGGAGAAGCAGACTCCCCGCCAAGCAGGGAGCCCAATACGGGACTCGATCCTGGGACTCCAGGATCATGACCTGAGCTGAAGGCAGTGGCTTAACCAACTGAGCCACCCAGGTGCCCTGGACTTTTGTATTTATAATTCTGAAGGATATTAGCCTATAGTTTTATTATAATGTCTTTGGTTTGAGCATCAGGAAAATACTGTTTTCATAAAATAAGTTGGGAAGTGTTCCTTTCTCTTTTATTTTTACAAGATTCTATTTATTTATTTAAGAGAGAGAGAGAGTTTGAGGGAGAAAGAGCATGAGCAGTGGGGAGGGGCAGAGAGAGGGAGAGGGACAAGCAGACTCCTCCCTGAGCAAAGAGCCTGACATGGGGATCCATCCCAGGATCCTGAGATCATGACCTGAGCCAAAGGCACATGCTTAACCAACTGAGCCACCCAGGTACCCCCACTCTTTTAGTTTTAGAAAGGGTTTGTGTAGAATTGATATTTATTCCTTAAATATTTTATATATTTCATCAATAAAACTACTTGAACCTAGAATTCTCTCTAGGGGAAGGTTTCAAACTATAAATTCAATTTCAAGTTATTTAACAGATAAAAGATTTTTTAGATTAAGATTTTTATTTCTTTTGTGCAAATTTTGGTAATGTTTTATTCAAGGAATTTATCAATTTTACCTAGGTTTTTGGATTTACCAGCTTAACATTGTTAATATTTCTTTATTATCATTATAAAGTTTGTAGGATCTGTACTGATGTTCCCTCTTTCATTTCTGATATTGATAATCAGTGTCTTCACTTTTTTTTCTTAGTCAAACTAGACATTTATTAATTTCATTGATGTTTTCAATGATCTAGGTTTTTTGTTTATTTTTTCTATTGCTGTGTTGTGCCAGTTCCAGCCTGTTGATAGTGATGCTATCCGCTAGGAATGCTGAGGCACTTGCCTGTATTACCCACAGTGAACCCCCACAGACATTTCCCCAACCCAGGCAAATGTTGTGGTTGGATCAGCCCTTGTGGTTCTTTGTGATTGTGGGATGCAAAGCAGCAAAAACCATCAGGGAACTTTGAGGAACAAGATTTATTACTCACAAGTCCTGGAGGGTACACAGTATGACCAAGGGCCACACACTGAGGTCACGTGTAAAGAGAGAGAGAGAGAAAGGATCTGAGGTTCTGCCTTTATTAGGGTTGAGGGTGGCATGTCTAGGTTTTGAGGGTTCAATCTTTATTGGCTAATTTAAAACATAAAAGTGGGAATTAGAGCACAGGAAGTGAGAAGTGGAGTCACTCAAGTAGTTAGTTGTATAGATTATCTGGGCTTTCTGAAAAAGGGAATTTCATGCATGAGGAAAACCTAATTCTTTATCTGGTTGTTTTGCTAGTAGCTGACAATATGTTTACTCAAGATGAACATCTTTTGAAATGGATGCCTTGTCAATCTAAAGCTTAATGTGTTAGGTACTTATATTACATTTTTCCATTTTCTATTTTAACGAACTTCTAATCAACTTTAATTTGCTCTTTTTTTTTTTCCTGGGAAGCTTCATTCATGATTTTAGGCTTCTTATCTCATGTATCATTTATATTTACAGCTATAAATTTCCTTCTAAGCACCACTTAGCTGCATCCCACAAAATTTTGATATGTTGTCTTTTCACAATCATGCTATTAAATTTTTTTTTTCTTATTTAACTCATGAGTTAGTAATATGAATGTGTATTTAACCTCCAAATATCTAGGGGATTACAGCTAGCTTATCTGTCTGTCAATGAGATTGGTAATTTAATACCAGAGAAGATATTCTATATAATTTCAAGCTTTTAAATTTATTGAGGCTTATTTTACAACTCAGTGTATATTTTATATTGGTGAATATTCCATGCGCACTTGAAAAGAATCTGTATTTTGTTGGTGTGACTAGTATTCTATAAATTTCAATTAGATCAACTTTAACTGGTAGTGTTGTTCAAATCCTCTATATCTTTACTTTCTACTTATTTTATAATAAGAAGAGTGCTGAAGTCTCCAGTTATAACTGTGCATTTGTCTATTTCTCCTTTCAGTTTTATCAATTTTTGCTTTATGTATTTGGAGACTTGTAATTATGTGCATATACACTTAGAATTGCTAATTTTCTTGATAAATTGACCCTTTTATCCTTATGACATGTACCTTATCTCTATTACTGTTAATCAACCTTAACTCTAAATTTTCTGATGTTAATGTAGGCAGCCTACCTTTTCTATTATTAGTGTTTCCATGGTTTAGCTGTGTTTCTATCCTTTTAAACTACTAATATACATATTTCTTGTGGTAAAAAATCCCACATAACATTAAATTTACCTTTTTTTTGAGAGAGAGAGAAAGAGTACAAGTGGAACGGGGGGAGAGGGGGTGCAGAGAGAGAGGGAGAGAGAGAATCCCAAGCAGACTTCATGTTCAGCATGGAGCCCAATGCAGAACTCGATGTCATGACTCCGAGATCATGACCTGAGGCAAAAATTAGGAGTCAGACACTCAATCAACTGAACACCCAGCCACCCCAAATTTACCATTTTTAAGTGTACAGTTCAGAAGTGTTAAGTGTATTCACATTGTGCAACAAATCTCTAGAAGTTTTTCATCTTATGTATTTATATTCAAAGTGCATTTCTTGCCAACACCATATTGTTGGATCTTGCTTCTTGGTTGAGTCTGACAATCTCTGACTTTTATTTGGAGTATTTAAACCATTTATATTTAATGTAATTATAAATATAGTTGGGTTTAAATCTACCAGCTTTCTATTTATTTTTTATTCTTTTTATTTTCTATTTCTTCCCACTTTTCTTGCGCCTTTTTTTTTTTTAATTCAAATTAGTTAACATATAGTGAAGTATTGGTTTCAGGAGTAAAATTTAGTGATTCATCATTTATAATATATAACACCAGTGCTCATCCTAACAAGTGCCCTCCTTAATGCCCATCCCCCACCCAGCCCATCATCCACCCACCTCCCCTTCAGCAACCTTCAGTTTATTCTCTGTATTTAAGAGTCTCTTTTGGTTTGCCTCCCTCTCTGTTAATTATTTTTGGTATTCCATTTTTATCCCATAAACTGGTTTATTAGAGATACCATTTTATTTAAGTTTTTAGCGGTTGTGTACAATTTATAGTATACCTCTTTAATGTATCACAGACTACATTTAAATAATAGTAAGTCATATATAATGTAAAAACTGTATAATTCTTTCCTTCCCTCCTTTCCTTTGTGCTACTGTGGACATATATTTTATTCTACATATATTATAAACCCTGCAATACATTGTTACTAATTTTGCATTAATAGAAACATTTTTATTTTTATTTATTTATTTTTAAGATTTTATTTATTTATTTGACAGAGAGCGCACAAGCAGGAGGAGCAGCAGAGGGAGAGGAGAAAGCAGGCTCTCTGCTGAGCAGGGAGCCCGATGTGGGGCTCGATACCAGGACCCTGGGATTATGACCTGAGCTGAAGGCAGACACTTAACTGAGCCACCCAGATGCCCCCAGAAACATTTTTAAATTAGAAAATAAAGTTCTTTTATATTTCTCCAAGAATTACCATTTTTGAAATTTTTGTAGACCAGATTTTCCACCTCCTCATGTTCTTTCTGCCTAAACAACTTCCTTTAAATATCTTCTTTTAGTTCAGGATTGTTAGTGGTAAACTGTTGCAATATTTGTCTGAAAAATGCCTTATCTTCCCCTTTCATCTTGGAGGATATTTTCATTAGCTATAGACTTCAGGTTGGCAATATATATATTTTTTTCAACAAATTTCCTTTTGGCTTTTCTGAGAAATTAGTGGTCATTTTCAATTTGCTTTTTCTTAACTTTATTGTGTTTGTGTGTGTGTATGTGTTTACCTTCTGGCTAATTTTAAGATTTGTTTCCTGATCCTTGATTTTCAGCAAATTGATTATGCTGTGTGTGTGTGTGTGTGTGTGTGTGTGTGTGTGTGTGTGGTTAGCCTGCTATGGGTTGGCTATGCTTCTCAGACCATTCTTGGAAAATATTCTGCCTTTGTTTCTTCAGTGATTTTTTTTCTATTACTCTATCTGCAACTCGAAAGAATGCATATAAAACTGCTTGATATTGTCTCACAGGTAATTGATGCTCTTTTCAGTTTTTGTTCAGCCTTTTTCTTTGTGTTTCAGTTTGGATTGTTTCTACTGCTATGTTCAAGTTTTTATTTTTTATTCTGCAGTGTCCAATATGCTAAACTTATTCAATAAAATTTTCATTTAGCATGGTTTTTTCAGGTCTAGAAGTTTCATTTCTTTCTTTATGGTTTTCATTTTTTTCTTCAATGTGTTCATGTTGTCCTTAACTCATTAAACATATTTGTAATAGTTGTTTTAAAGTTTTTAAAGTTCTTGTCTGTTAATTCCATCATCTCTGTCAGTTCTGGGTTGTTCCATTGACTTTTATTTTGCTTATGGATTCAGTTTTGCTGCTTTGAATATCTATTTATTTTTTTACTAGATGTTGGACATTGTTATTACTACACTGAAGTGCCTGGATTTGTTTTCTTCTGTTAGAGGGCTTGTTTTTTTCTTACAGGCAGCTAAATTAACTATGGATCCCTTTGATGCTTTAGATGCTTCTTTTCAAGCTTTGCTAAAATAAGCTTTGTTAAAATAAGATCATGAGTCTAGGGTAGTTCTTGCTACAGTGCTAGCTTAGCCACACTATTAAGGTATGGGTCTTTTGGGGTCTCTGTGGAATATCTGAAGTATTCATCAAACCCTTTCCACCCTATTTGGTTAAATATTGTATCCTGTGAAAGTTCTGTGAATTGTCCAGCTTACATGTCTCTGGTAGTTGTCTTTGCCCAACTTCATTGAGTTTCATTCCACATATATGTAGGTTAGCATCTAGCTATTTACTCTAGAATATCCCTAAATAAATGTCTAGAACTCTTTGTACAGCTCCTTTCTCAATAGTACTATACCCAGCAAATATCAGCTGCCTCCGCCTCCCCAAACTTTTAGCTTAGTCTCCCCAGTTCACTGAGAAGACTGCTTTGCTTGGGTACTACTTTTCTGCACCATGGCCTGGAAAGTGCCTCTAGGAAGAAAGCCTGGGAAATAGTATGACTTACTTTAATTCTTTTCTCTTGGGGATTATATTCCTATGCTGCCCTTTGTCCAATATCTGAAAATATTTTTTTCATATATATTTCCAGTTTTCTAATAGTTTTAAGCAGGAGGGCAAGACTAATACATTATGATTAGAGGTAGAATTCACCTGGATAATTTTTGAAAATAGCTTTATTGAGATTTAAGTCACTAATTCATGCATTTAAAGTACATGACTCAATGTTTTTTTAAAATATATTCACAAATATGTGCAACTATTACTACAGTCAAATTTAGAGTATGTTCATCACCTCAAAAAGAAGCCCTGTACCCTTTACATATTAACCCTTTCCCCATCATCTTCCCACCAACCCTAAGCAACTACTAATCTCCTTTATATATCTATAGTTTTGCTTATGAATTTCCCCAATGAAATCATATCATATGTGGCCTTTAATGACTGGCTTTTTTTTTTTTTTTTTTTTTTTTTACTTAGCATAGTTTTTAAGGTTCATCCATGTTGTGCATGTATCAGTATTTAATTACTTGTTATGGTCAGATAATCCATTGTGTGGACATACCACATTTTGTTTTTCCATTCATGGATACATTTTTGGGATTTTTTTTTTAGGCTTACATTCTTTTTTTTTAATTATTTAAATTAAATTAACCAACATAGTACATCATTAGTTTCAGATGTAGTATTCAATAATTCATCAGTTGCATATAACACCCAGTGCTCATAACATCACGTGCCCTCCTAATGCCCACCCCACCCTCCCCCCACTTCCCCTCCAGCAGCCCTCAGTTTGTATCCTATAGCTAAGAGTCTCTCATGGCTTGTATCCCTCTCTGATGACTTCCCATTCAGTTTTCCCTCCCTTCCCCTATGATCCTCTGCACTGTTTCTTACATTCCACCTATTAATGAAACCATATGATAATTGTCTTTCTCTGCTTGACTTATTTTTTTTTTTAAGATTTTATTTATTTATTTGAGAGAGAGAGAATGAGAGAGAACATGAGAGAGGAGGGTCAGAGGGAGAAGCAGACTCCCTGCCGAGCAGGGAGCCCGATGCGGGACTCGATCCCGGGACTCCAGGATCATGACCTGAGCCAAAGGCAGTCGCTTAACCAACTGAGCCACCCAGGCGCCCATGCTTGACTTATTTTGCTCAGCATAATACCCTCCAGTTCTATCCACATTGATATAAATGATAAGTATTCATCCTTTCTGATGGCTGAGTAATATTCCATTATATATATATATATATATACACTGTATCTTCTTTATCCATTCATCTGTCGATGGAGATTTCAACTCTTTCCATGATTTGGCCATTGTGGACATTGCTGCTATAAACTTTGGGGTGCATGTGCCCCTTTGGATCATTACATTTGTATCTTAATTGATTAGGTTTTTCTTCCCCCATGTTTTTCTTGTTGCTTTATCTCCATTCCAATAGTTATCAGGCTTTTGGGGTTATTTCCTCAGGAGTCATTTGGATAGGACAGAAAATAGGGGTGCCTGGGTGGCTCAGTCATTAAGCATCTGCCTTCGGCTCAGGTCATGATCCCAGGGCCCTGGGATCAAGCCCTGCACCAGGCTCCCTGCTTCATGGGAAGCCTGCTTCTCCCTCTCCCTCTCCCACTCCCCCTGCTTATGTTCCCTCTCTCGCTGTGTCTCTCTCTGTCAAATAAATAAATAAAATCTCTTTTTTTAAAGAAGGACAGAAAATAGAGGATTCCATCTTCAAGAATTCTTACTTTTGCTTTTAAAAACTAAGTAGAATGGGTCTAAGAAAGGGGACTTCAGACTACAGAAAGAATTCAAAAACTATCTCCTCATCCCCTCAGGGTGCACTGGGATGATGATGTGTTCCAGGAGAGGAATGGCTTTCCTGGCAATGTTAGACCACAGGTACAATATTGTGATTTATAATAAATATTTGGTCAAGAAGGTCATCTGAATGACCAAAATACTTCTCATATATATTTGGTTTTTGTCCATGGTTCCAGGCTTACAGCAACAAAAACCCTTGGAATTCCCTGGGTGATAAGAGCAATGAGAACATCTTTTGTTATAATATTTGGTTTCTTGTCTTCAATTCCTGAAAATGCTTCAGACACATAAAGGTGAAATGCTATATTTTGATTCCTATTAAGTCCCTTTCTACCCCAACTGGATTTATGTTAATGAGGTAACTTTTGGAAAAAAAAACTTAAGATGGGACCTGGTTACCAAGGGAACCACCAATAAATAGAGGGTTGGCACTTTGAGTCCCACCCACCCCTTTCTGGGGAGGGTGAAGGAGTGGAGTTGAATCAATCACCAACGGCCAAAGATCTCGTCAGTCATGCCTATGTACTGAAGCCTCCATAAACAACCAAAAGGAAGGGTTTTAGAAAGCTGTGTTGGTGAACCAGAATGTTTCCATGTGTTACCATGCTGGGCCCAAACTCCACTGGGACAGAAGCTGCTTTGTTTGGGACCTTGTCCTGTGTATCTCTTCATCTGGTTGTTGAATCATATTCTTTCATATTATTTAATATCCTTTGTAATAAATTGGTAATTTAATGAGTAAATGGGTTTCCGGAGTTCTGTGAGCTGCTCGAGCTAATTAATTGAATCCAAGGAGGGTGTCATGGGAACCTTTGACTTATAACCAGTTGGTCAGAAGCACAGGTGATAATCTGGGCCTAGGATTGGCATCTGAAGTGTGTATGTGGGGATGGGAGGCAGTCTTGTGGGACCGAGTCCTTAACCTGTGGGGTCTGATGTTCAGGTAGATAGTGTCAGAATTGAGTTGAATTGTAGGGCACCCAACTGGTGTCTGAGAATTCTTTGGATGTATGGGGAAAAACCCTCCCACACATCAGAATTAGTGACCTAGAATCATTAATAGGCATGGGGATTTCCAACCTCCCTAGAGGTTCCAGTTTCCCCTACCTGGTACAGAAGCGTCATAAAGTGACCAAAATAAACCATTTGTTTTAGTGGTGACCTGTGTGGGAAGATGACAGAAGAACAGAGGGTGCCCCAATGCTATGCACTGTGTGAAACCCAGGGAAGTTAGTACAAGCCTGAAGCACAGTCCCAAGAATGACTGTGGCTGAATTTCCCACTAAGTTCTAATGCATGGGGGAGTCAGAATGGAGATTAGATCAATGTACAGAAAATAAGATATGTTGATTTTTGCACGCTGATTTTGAAACCTGAGATTATAGTATATTACACCTATTATGTGAATTCATTAAAAAATCAAGAATACTGTGCAAATATCCTACAAATAAGGTATGATTCAAAGTGACAGGAGAGCCTACTTAGAAAAATATTTTATATGCTGCCTTTATATGCCTGCCTTAATATGTGAGTTTTCAAAATACAAAGTTTCTGTGTGACTCTTTTTCAACTAAGAGAGGCTTGTTAGGCATCATGACCTTCTTTACCTTTTCTCCCAAAACAACTTGTACCAAAGCTTAAATTTTGGTGAAACAAAATGTTAATTTTATACTTTAGACTGAACTGATAAATTATCTCAAAACAACAGAAAAGTAAACAGGTTAGGTAAAACATTAAAGACCAATTAAGAAAAAGAAAATAGGCTTCCCCCATTATTTATATCCAAAGATTGTGACTCAATTGATACATAAATAACAAACTGTCTGCCCAGAGCCACAAGAAAATGAGTGTTCGGGGGTGTTGGTATGTTCTGCAGTCTTGGGGAAGGACATGAGAACACAGGATGTCGTGGTCCAAACCTCACTCCTATCTGGAGTCAGAAGAGTCCATACTTATCTTATTGCTTTTGCTTTTAGTAGTGTTATAAGAACGGACTAGTTCTTCCTGAGTAATCACAGCTTGTTCTACTTGAGAAAATGCGTACCCATCTGAAAGAGTAAATAAAGCACAGGGGAATCTGTTAGGAGCACTAATGTACAGGGAGCATTCTGCTGACTGAAAGCTAGATTCCTACCCAACTGAGACGCATTGGCCACATCAGCCAGGCCAGTGACAGAGGTAGGGAAAGTGGAGAGGTATGTTGAGAGAATGGTAATGGAGCACCTTGCAGGTTTGGCTGTATTAAAGAACCACTTAGGGGAGCCCTTTAAACATACCCATTTCTGGGGCCACAACTGAAAGAAGAAAAGTAACTTCTATCTATGTGGTATATACTGATTATATTGGATTTACTGCAATGCTTCTGTGTGGAAGGAAAGACAGGTGGTCTCAGACTTCTCAGTAGCATCACCTGAAAGCTGGTAAAATCCCAGGATCCGGTACCAACCCTGGACCAGTGGTTCTCTCACTTCAGTGTGCACCAGAATTCACTTGGCGACAACTGGCCCCACCTCCAGAATTTCTGGCTTAGTAAGTCTGCCATAGGGGATCAAGAACTGACATTTCTAATAACTTCTCAGCTGATGCGCCTGCTGTTGGCCTAAATACAAGGCATAAAGAACCACTGTTTAGGCCAATTGAACCACAACATGTGGGTAGATGCTGGTATCAATAACTTCCAACCCCTCGGGATGTCCTTCAATCTCTTTCCTTCCCACTCAGAGGAACTTGATCACAATCTCAAGGTGAAACTTTGGCATTTTTTAGAGCCACCCAAGTGTTTCCCATGTGTATCCATGGATGCTCTGAGTGGCTATGAAGAACATAATACTGCAGGACAGGGCCTGCAGGTGTGGCAGGAAAACCCAGAGGCAGGATTTCTGAGCATTCAGAGACCGCCTCTTTTAGAGAGTGGGCCCACTTCCTGTCAGCCACACAACCAACCAAAGGTGGAAAAACAGCTGTCCCTTCATTTTTATATTAAATGTTCTAATCATAAAAACAAGGAGGGCTGTAAGTGAACAAATAAAACCTATCCCTGCCCTCTTTATTTACTGCCCCCCACCTTTTTAAATGGAAGATGTGTTAGCATTTTAAATTGTCTTTTCCCCACTCAAATGGAGACATAAAGCCTTCCCCCCCCCCCCCCCCGTTTTTAATTCTTGCCTTAACTTCCAGGGAGCAGGCAGGTCTGAAAACAATATTTCAGATATGGCCTGAAAAAATATTTCTCCTTATTTCTTACAAGACATGTACACAGAGAAGTTCTTTTGTGAGCTGATGAAGTTTCAGCCACATTACCCCCATTCAAGGGTGGGTAATGTTTTAGAATTCTCTTTTGTATATTAGTAATTTGTTGTGATTTTTTTTTTTTACTCATCTAAATATTTGCATTTAAACCTAATTTTCCTAAAAAGGTCCCCCAAATTGTATAAAGATCTGGCCACAGGAAACCAGGATCTGCTGCTACTCAGAGATAAATGGTATCTTTTGGAAATCTAGGCTGGTTTTCCTATCTGCAGTGTTCTCAGGGAGGAGTGAGAGCTGAAGAGGGACAACCCGGGACCATGACCCTCCACCCGTCCAGCCTACACCCCTCAGCCTGACAAAGATACACCATCAGGTCACCAGTTTCTGCCTGATGAACATTTAGCTGCCATTTGCATCCAAATGGGGAGCTCAGAGGAAGCTTCCAGTTCTTAGCCTTTCCCACTTTCATTCATCTTTCAGGAAGTCCTGACAGCCACAAAGTAATGACGGGGCCTGGGGAAAGCTGTCCATGGACCCAACTCCTGAACTTCCCCGGGCTGGTTTCCCAGTGCATCTGCTTACTAAATGCTCAGCTGCAGCCAGAATCCGGGAGGATGGGGGACAGAGGCAAGGGAGGTAAGGGGGAGGAGGGTAGAGGTGAAGGATGAAGGAATTTCCAAGTCATTTTTTTTCTTCAACCTGGTAAAACGTTTAGCAGATTTCAGAATCAGCCATGTCATTTCTCATTATTTTGGCATAGTTGTCTCATTTAGTTCACTTCATTATAAATTTGGGAGTCTGATAACATCTTAAAGTCAGAATTTTCTGGCTCAAGAAAGAGTTATTAGTTGCAATTAACAGAGAACCTCCCTGTCTATTTCTTATTTGAGGAGCTCAGAGCACTTTACAAATTCAAGTTAATATTGTGGTGAAATGCAGAAAAACCTACAGGACCCCAAAACCTCCAAACTGGCTGAGGCACTTCACCTCCAGCAACAAAAGATAATGTCATAGAGAACACACCTTCGAATCTCTTGTAATCCTATACGATTTCTAACCCTCCAATAGTATTCTCTATTTTAACGTTTTAAAAAGTGAGTCATGAAAATAATTTCTTCCTTTACAATATTTAAAAAATATTTTTAAAGTAACTGAAATATACTTTTCTATTTCTCATATATTCAATGATATTTTAAAGTCATTCATATCCTCATATATTGTGAAGTGTTTGGTAGTGGTTTCAGGAACATGTGATCCCTGCATAAAGCACTTATCCCTCTATTTGAATCCAGATACATATGTCCTTTAACACTCCGTATTATCTACAGTGACCCCAATAGCATGAAGTATCAAAAAGGTAGAGAGAGTGCAGCTCAGAGATGGTAAGTGACATGCCTAGGGTCGCATAGCAAGTCAAGAGGCAAAGCTGGGATGCAGTTGCCCATCAGATTTCCGTGTGTCAACTAAATTCCCATGGAGCTGTACTATGTGGCACTTAGGAATGTGACAGACTGAAGTTTCAGTCTGTCTTCCACCTGTTTCTAATTATATAATCTAAGACAAGTGATGAAATTTGCTGAACCGTTTCCTTCCCTGCAAAATGAGGATTCATTCAATTAACTTGTTGTTCAACAAGTATTTAATAACTGTCTCCACATGGTGGCTTCAGATATTTAGTGCAATAAAGACCCAGTGTTTAACAGTGGCCAAGATCACAGTATGTGCTCAATAAATATTGGTTCCATTTTGTCCATTTCCAATAGTTGACATTGGACAGATGGAAGAAGAAATGGCTATTAGTTAATATACATAATTCTGCTTGGACACTTCATTAGTCAATTAGTTTATTCCTTAAGGTTTGTACTGAGTGTCCACTATGTACATGTGTTCTTGGAATAAATTAGCAAAGCAAAAATCCTTGTTCTCACAGAGCTTACATTCTAGCAATAAAGATGAATTATGTAAGCATATGAAGATAATAAGCACATAACAGAGTTAATCATAGTACCCAAGAGTATACTAAAGAGCTATGAACAACAACAACAAAAAAATGAAATCAGGGGTGGGGTTGTGTAGCTATAGAGTGGTCAAGGTAGGGTTCATTGAGAAGGTAATTTTGGGGCAAAGACTTGAAGGAAATGAGAGAGTGAGCAGCACAGATATATGAAAGATTTGCTTTCTAGGCTGAAGTGTCAGCCAGTGCAAAGGCCCTGGGGCAGGAGCATTCCTGATATAAGAAGAGCACAGAGGTTGGAGTGGAATGAAGGAGGAAGCAGATTAGATGACATCAGGAAAGTAACAGGGTCCGGATAAGTCCTTTTTGGCCACTGTAAGGCTTTTATTTTGAATGTGATAGATAGCCGTTGAAGGATTTTGAGCAGAAAATTGATATGCTTGTGCTCACATGATCTTAAATGCATCACTTTGGCTGCTGTACAAGAGTCAAGGGTAGAAGCAGGAGACTTGTTAAGAGATTGTTACAGAAATTCAGACAGGTGGTGGTGGTGGTGGTCCAAAGCAGGGTGCCAAAAGGGGTATGAGTGAGAAGTGGTCAGTCTTTGAATATAATATGGTGGCAGAGCCATCTAATATGTTAGAGGAATTAGAAGGACTACAAGAATTTTGGCTTGAGCAATTGAAAGCATGCAGTTGTCTTCAAGTGAAGGCTGCAGGTGGAGCAGGCTTGGTGGGAGAGGAGACCAGGGGCTCAGTTTTGGACATCATTGGTGGCCTTGACTGGAGAAATGCCAGTTAGGTGGTAGGGGTGAAGGCTTGATGGAGTGAGTTTAAGGGAGAATGCGAGAAGGGGATTTGGAGAAAATGGATACAGACCATTTGACCAAGAACTGTTGCTGCAAAGGAGTTCAATGACATGAAGCACATTCTAATGGGTAACGTGCGGTCCAGAGAAAGTTCTACTTTTGTGTGCTGGTGAGAATGATCTAGTAGAGGAGAGTGAAAAAGTGGTGACCTAGGAGACAAAGGAAAGACTGACGGGAATGAGATTCTCGGGTGCACAAGAGCAAATGGAGTCAGTGGCCACGCACTGGCGTGAAAGCCAGTCTGTGGAAACAAGTGGGAAGACAGAGTGTGTGGGTGGAAGTAGCTGACAGGTGAGGTGGTGGAGAGAGCGCCTGGAAGTTCATTTTTGGCCCATTTTTCTCTGAGATGTAGAAATCAAGGTCATCATTTGGGAAAGAAAATCGGAGAGATGTTAACCCAAATCCTTAAGACATCTGTTGTACTTTTTATTTTCTTGTCCTGGTTCATTTTTTACCTTTGGTAACCTTTCTGCTGCTTCTGCTTAAATATATCTAGGGAGAGGGGGAAAAGCAAAGTGCTGGGCACAGGACAGGAAGAAGTAACTGTGTGTGTGTGCAAAGGAGAAAGAGAAATGTAAATCTCAGAGATATGAAAAAGGACAATAAAAGAATCTAGAATTTTAAAATCCTACAACTTTCGGTGAGCACCTTGGTCAGAAAAGAGGGACAGTTAGCTCTCATTCCATGCAAATATCCCACGTTCCTTTGTTTGTACTACCTTTATGTTTGACTCGTTTCCTTTCTCAGGATAGTAATCACTCACATTATCAGACATGAGTCACATAGGATCTAAATCTTTTATCTAGGCACTTCTCGGATGCACTTCTTATTAAAGGACAGGAAAATGAAATAACTTTTAAAGGTTTTCATGTCCAACGTGGGCTATGTTAACATCATACCCCCAAAAAGGGTACATAAGTTTTCTAAGGGTAAAAATTATTTGGAGCCAAATAACATTTTTCCATCTTAAATGGCATGTTGGGAGTCTGTAAGAGGATCTTGAAAACGTGAGGATGTTAGATTTAAGGAGGTTATCATTCAGGAATGGTTGACCAGGAATTGCGTTCTTTGAAACTGCACTTGCTTTAGGTCAAGAACATTAATTTGATGGATCCAGGTGAACCTTCCTGCCCTATGAGAACTACCTCACCTTTTAAAAAAATATATAAAATACCACAGGTAGTTTCCTTTTAAAAAAATTGTGGTAAAATACATGTAACATAAAATTTACCACTTAATGGTGTTTTAAGTGTACAATTCAGGGACATTAAGTACATTCACAGTGCTGTGGAACCATCACCAGCATCCATCTGCAGACCTCTTTCCATCTTCCCAAACTGAAACTCCATACCCATTAAACACCAAGTCCCCATTCTCCCACCACCCCCTACCCCCATCCCCTGGAACCCCCCATTCTCCTTTCTGTTGCTATGAATTTGACTACTCTAAGTACCTCATATCAGTGGAATCATAGAGTCCTTGTCTTTTTGTGTCTGGCTCATCTCACTTGGCCTAATCTCCTCAAGAAGCACCTAACATTCAATTACTCATCCTTTATGTCATTAGGTGGAGTCTCAGCTTGTGGCCTACTTTATAGCATGTTACTTACGTGGGATGCTTTGATCAAAAGATTCATTTGGGAAGACAATCTTGTGCAGTGTGCTGGCTACGGACATTCTGAGTTTTGTTGCCTCCACCCTGTGAATAAATCAATCATAGCCTCACTTTAGTTCATTGGAACAGATTTCAAAGAAATTTATTGGGGGGAAAAAAAGTTGCAAGGTAAAAGAAAAAAGTCTTCTTCATGTTTTAGGGACTGTTCATATATTTAAAATAAAATTGATATTATCCAGACACTCAACAAGGTGCTTCTTCTAAAATAGGGGTTTTGCTTGTGAACATTTCTTATATACAGCTCTCCTAACTGTCCCTCCCCAGTAGTTGAATGGAACAATGCATGTCCTGTCAGTCCTCTGGCCTCCCAGAGCACCTTAGAGATTTTATGGTGTGTATTTTAAAAATCTTTGTCTCAATTTCCTGGTTCAAGACCCTGAATAGTGTGTATCAGGAAGGGTCAGCTCTAAGCACAAGAGACACCTTCTCTAAACCCCAAGGGGACCACACTGGACGCCCCAAGTTCAATACTTTCTAAATTTCAAAGAGTGTGGGGCCATTGTGGGTAAACATAGCAGCATAATTAGGGAAGTCCATGGTTGTTTCTTCTTTTTTTCTCTCTATAAGCATGAAAAATAGGGTTAAAACAAAACAAAAACCCATGCAGCCTAACCTCTGTTTTCTCACTTCTAAGATGTCACCAGGCTATAGGAGCCTTTTGCTGTTTTGGGATTTGCCATGTATCCTGGTATTTCCAGAGATCTGAGGGGCTCACAACTGGTGTGACAAACTGCAGTTGCTTTCAACAACCACAACTGTACCCCTATACCATGCCCTCCTGTGGGAAGGCTTCCCTTTTGGTGGCTCAGAGGAAGTTTTCTAAGGACTGCCTGAAGGAGCCGTTCCTGAGTTGGTGCGGCTCAAAGGTTATTACACAATGGGCGTGGCCTTGGGAATAACTGACTACTGACTTCCCTCTCCTCAATTGCTCTCTAGAATGAAAGTGACCCATTGATAATGTTCTGAACCAGAATTTAAAAAAGTTAATCATAAAAAAAATTGAAATTTTCCAAAGTGGTTGAAAGACTCAGATTAGGATTTTACTTTTGCTTGTATATGCAGGAGCTGAAGAACATTTGGCTCTGGGCTTTCCAGAATCCATTTACTCATTTGCATTCCCTCCTTTTTTCTCCCTCTCTCCCTCTTCCTCTCTCCCTCTTCCTCTCTTTCTGTCTGTCTCTGTTAAATTTTTCACAGATAAAGCATTTATATGGTTAAAATTTTAAAGAGAAAATATGTAAAGGTGGAGAATAAACATTCTACTTCTTTTCCCATCTTCCTTGTTCCTCACCTCTCTTCTTTACCGGTAATCACTCATAGTGGTTTCTTAGCTAATTTTGCAGAGGTGCTTTATAAGAAAAAGTGCTCACATATTATTATTCCTGCCCTTTTGCACTAAAGGTTGCATATTGTACAAAGGGTTCAACATCTGATTTTTTCTGTTAATACATCCTGGAATCATTTGCAACTCAGTACACAGAGAGCTTCCCGACTGCTTTTCACAGCTAGAGAGTACTGTAGTATGTGAATGTACCACACAGGTAAGGTTGTTCCTAAACGTTGGCTGTTCCAAATACTGCTGCAGTCCCTAACACTGGGACATATGTGAGTATTTGGGGGATGAGAGGGGGTGGTACATTCCCAGAAATGGAATTACTGAGTCAAAGGCCATAGGCAGTTGTATTTCTGATAGATATTGCCGAATTAACTACCATAATTGTTTCCTTTCCCATATTTTCACCAACCAAGGGTGGCCAACAATGATAGATTAAAAATATCCCACCTGTGTACTTAGCATTTTCATTTCTTACTATGAGTAAAGTTGAGAGTATTTTCATATGTTTAAGAATCTTTAGTATTTCCTTTTCTATGAACTGTGTGTTTATACTTTGCCTATTTTTCTATTGCTTGGGTGTTTGGTCTTGCTGATTTCTGGAAACAATTTATCTTTTTGGGAGGCTAGCCCTTTGTTATGTGAACTTTCTTTTTGTACAATTGATATTGTGTTTATTTTTGGTTTGGTTTCTTATTATCGAGGTTCATTTTGCATGTGATAAAATGCATAGATCTTAAAAGTACAGTGTGATGAATTTTAACAAAGCTATTGACCTATGTATCAATCTCCCAGATCTGTTTTTTATACCAGTACCATACAGTTTTGATTGCTACAGCAATATATATTAGCTTTATAGTAAAATGTAATAGAAGAGCTTTGTAGTAGAGTTTGAAATCAGAAAGTGTGATGCCTCCAGCTTTCTTCTTCAGGATTGCTGTGGTTCTGTAGTAGGCTTTATGATCCTTTGTATGTCTGTGGTATCAGCTCTAATGTCTCCTCTTTCGTTTCTGATTTGAGTCCTCTTTTCTTCTTCATGAGTCTAACCAAAAGTTTGTCTACTTTGTCTATTTTTTGAAAAACACAGCTGTTAATTGACATTTTCTATGTGTTTTCGTCTCTATTTCATTTATTTCTGCTCTGATCTTAGTTATTTCCTTCCTTCTGCTAACTTGAGGCTTAGTTCTTCTTTTCATAGTTCCTTAAAGTGTAACATTAGGTTTTTTATTTGAGATGTCTTTTGTATCTTAATGTTGCTATTTATTGTAATGAACGACCCTCCATAGAGCTGCTTTTGCTGCACCCTATGTTGCCCTTCCATTTTCATTGTCTCCAGATGTATTTTTATTTCTTTTTCAGTTTCTTTTTTGATCCACTGGTTGTTCGGTAGTGTGTTGTTTAATCTCCACATATTGTGAATTTTCCAGTTTTCTTCTGGTAATTTATTTCCAGTTTCATACCATTGTGGTTAGAAAAGATGCTTGATATGATTTCAATCTTCTTAAATTTACGAAGACTCGTTTTGGGGCTTAATGTATGATCTGTCTTGGAGATTGTTCCATGTGCTCTTGAGAAGAATGTATATTCTCTTGCTTTGGGATGGAATGTTCTGCGTGTATCTGTTAAGCCAATTGTCTAATGAGGCTTAATATTCCTTATTGATTTTCTGTCTAGAAGATCTATCCATTGATGAAAGTAGGGTATTAAAGTCCCTTACTGTTATTATATTGCTGTTTATTTCTCTTTTTGGGTCTGTTAGTATTTGCTTTATACATGTAGTGCTCTTATGTTGGTTGCATAAATATTTACAAATGTCATATCCTCTTATTGGACTGACCCCTTTATCATTATGTAATGCCTTTCTTTCTCTCGTTTTTATTTTAAAGTCTACTTTGTCTGATATAAGTATAGCTACCCTAGATTTCTTTTGGTTTCCATTTGCATGGAATATCATTTTCCATTCCTTCACCTTCATTATCTGCATGTCCTTACATCTGAAGTGAGTCTCCCGTAGGCAACATATAGATGGGTTTTGTTTTTTAATCCATTTAGCCACTCTGTGTCTTTCAATTGGATAATTTAGTCTATTCACATTTAAAGAAATTACTCATCAGCATAGGCATACCTCAGTAATACTGCAGGCTTGGTTTCAGACTATCACAATATAGCTAATATTGCAATAAATTGAGTCAAGTGGATTTTTTTGCCTTCCCAGTGCATATAAAAGTTATGTTTCCACTATACTGTAGTCTCTTAAGTGTACTATTGCATTATGCCTAAAAAGAACAATGTACATACCTTAATTAAAAATAATTTATTGTTAATGTATGCCTGCCATCACCTGAACTTTCAGCATGTCACAATCACTGTTCACAGATCACCATAAAAAATAATAATGAAAAAGTTTGCAATATTGTGCAAATTACCAAAATGTGACAGAGACATGAAGTGAGCAAATGCTGTTGGAAAAATGGCACCAACAGATTTGTGGACAAGGTATGCCACAAACCTTCAATTTGTGGAAAGAAAAGAAAAGGGAAAAAACGAAAGAAGTATCTGTGAAGTACCATAAGGAAAAGCACAATAAAACAAGATATGCCTGTGTATACTTATTGCCATTTTGTTTGTTGTTTCCTGGCTGTTTAGTAATTAATTGCTTTGTTCCTTCATTTCTTGTTCTCTTTTTGATTTGATGATTTTCCGTAGTGGTATGTTTAGATTCCTTTCTCTTTATTTATTATTTTTTGTGTGTATTTACTATAGGTTTTTGCTCTGTGGTTACCATGAAACTTACATAAAATTATTTATATTTTAAGTCTATTTTAAGTTGATAACAACTAAAGTTCAAATGCATTCTAAAGGTCGGAATTTTTACCCTCCTCACAACTCTGTTTTTGATGTCACAATTTATATTTTTTATCTTGTGTATCTATTAACAAATGATTGCAACTATAGTTATTTTTACTACTTTTGTCTTTTAAGCTTCATATTAGCTTTATAAGTGATTTATCCATCACCTTTACAATATTAGATTATTCTGAATTTTACTATATATTTACCTTTACCAATGAAATTTATACTTTCATGTTTTTCTATTACTGATTAGCGTCCTTTCATTTCAGTTTAAAGAAGTCCCTTTAACATTTCTTGTAAGGGCAGGTCAGTGGTGATGAACTTCTTTAGCTTTTGTTTGTCTGGAAAACTTTCAATTCCAGCTTTGCTGGATGCAGTGTTCTTGGCTGGTGGTTGTTTTTTCCTTTAGCATTTTTAATATAGCATCCTACCCGTTCTTGGCCTACAGGGTTTGTTCTGAGAAATCTGTTCATAGAGTTCTCTTGTGTGTGATTAGCTTTTCTTTTTTTGCTTTCAAGATTCTTTGTCTTTGATTTTTGACAGTTACATTATAATGTATCTTGTTGAAGTCTTCTTTGGGTTGTACCTGACTTGGGAATCTTTTAGCATTATGTACCTGGATGTGCGGACACATATTTTAAAGTCTCTTGGGTAAATGCCTAGAAATGGAATTGTTGGGTCATGAGGATAAGCATTTCTTTAAACTGATTAGAAATGGCCAATTGCCCAGACTGATTGTTCGAGAGTTATAGTTTCTCTTCATCTTTACCAACACTTCATACTGTCAGTGCTGAGTACTCAGTAGGTGCCAAATATGGAGGTGATAATTAATCACTCCATTCATTTACTTTAGATTTGCCCATGCTTCCAATTTAAATTTAAAAAAAGCACCTTTCGGCCTCTTTACCCAGCTCACACCATCAGTTGCTTTTGACCCTTTCCTTCATAGTTAACAAAGTACTCCAAATAGAGCAGGCATTCAATATAGTTAAAGACTGATTCTTTGCCTTATAATTCCTGTATAAATAGTCCAGATCCAGAGAAAGCCCACTTAAAACTTCAGGACATACCAGGCTTCATATAAGTGTCTGAAATAGAAGTCTGTTGTTACTGAGAAGGAGTATGGCTCTTTCACTCAGAAGAATACCCAGCTTATGGCAGACAATTGGAGCTGACCTCTCCCTGGAGATAGTTTGGGTATAGAGATTAAAAATATTAACACACATTAATTTCTAGCATTTGGCCTGTTCTTCTCTCAAGGCCATCAGATCAGGACCAGTAGGAACAAGGCAGCAACTGTGAAAGTAAACAATGTAATTTGTTGTCTTCTTCCAAGGCAGTGGGAGAAAGGGAGCAATTCTAGAAGAAGCCCTGGTCCTTTTCTCCTGCAGTGCACTCCCCTGACCTCCAGTAGCCATAGCTTCATCTAGTGGGGAGGACACAGACCCTGCATATCTAAACCTTTTTGCAAGAATCTGCAGGGGAAAGTGGCAGAAATTAGCAAATTCTCTGGCCCAACACAGATATCTGGGTGTCTGTCCACCAACCACCAGAAGTTAATATAAAGTTAGGATATACAAACTTGATGCACCATCTGTTAAAATAATAGCAAGGAAGGTTGTGAAAAGGACAAAGCTTTCTTTAAAAACATGTGAGGTGGAGTGGAAACATGATTTTCCAAAATGAGTCATTTAAAAAAAATTTGGTAAAGAAAACAATAAGGAGATATCTCAAACTGATTGTGTGTGTGTGTGTGTGTGTGTATGAAGGGACAGTGTGTAGGGCACTATAAGCCACTGAAAGGGTCTTATCTTTCTCTGAGTGAAAGGGGAGGTAAAGGGAAGGTGGAGAGCAGGGAGTGATGTGGTCTGATTTACACTGCCAAAGGGTCCTCCCTCTGATTGCTATGGGAAGGGCCAGAAGCAGAGATACCTGTTAAGAGGCTACTGAAATAATCCAGAAGAAAGATGATAGGGGCTGGACCAGGGCAAGAGGGTACAGATTGTTAGTAATGATCTAATTCTCAGTTTTACTTTGAGGTAGGAACAATAGGATTTTCTGACACGATGGGTGTGGGATAGCAGAAAGAGGATGTGAGAGTGACCTCAAGATTTTTGGCCTGAGAAACTGGAAGAATGAAGTTGCCATCCACTGCAAGGAGGACCTTAGGGGAAGCTGGTGTGGCAGAATAGGGGCCTGTGCTGCTGGGGATATGAAGTTCAAGACGCCTGTTTGACAGGTGCTTAATAAGCTTGGGGAAATCATGGAAAGTATGGAAGTACCTGGGAGGGAAAGGTGGAAAGAACAAGGAGAAGAGGAGCACCTGGGGGGCTCAGTCGGTTAAGCATCTGACTCTTGGTTTCAGCTCAGGTCATGATCTCATGGGTCATGGGATGGAGCCCAGCATCAGGCTCTACACTCAGAGGCAGTGGGTGGAGGGAGTGTGCTTGGGGAGTCTGTCCCTCTGCCCCTCCCTCACTTGCTCACTCTCTCTTTCTCTGGAATAAATAAATAAATCTTAAAAAAAAAAAGAATGAGAACAGCTTTTTAACAAAAGTCAGGATAAAGGGAACAGCCTCACCTCCTTTTAAACATTGTAGGAGGATAAAGTCCTTGAGTTCTGCTACTTTCCATCTCCCGAATCTCCTCTAGTAATGTTCTGTTGTAGGTATTTATAATCCTGTATTATGTGGGAAAGATAGAGCATAACACATGAGCATTACACACTCTAAGCAACAATTTCTCCCCTCTTGGATAACTCTGGACATCCCTTACCTATAGGCCATATGATGGGATGCAGTGCAGCAGGCCCAGTCTCCGTGTGAAACCAGACTCTATTTTCCTAGTAGCTATGAAGCATTACCAGAGGGGATACTGTACAGAGCTGGGTAGTGCCCATTAGTAGCCATCCACCCCAAACACAGACTTCCATGCAAGTCTGTAGATCTGAGTGTCTAAGCCACAGAGGGCCCTGACCCTGAAAGAGTCAATCTGCATGAGTGCAGCTAGACAGTTAAAGATTCATAGGACTGACATGATTCTCTATGACTTTTTCTACGATGGTCACTGTTCCACAATCTTGATTCTTAAATATTCAGCTGTGTGCTACCTCCAATCCTCACTTTAGTCAGAGAGATCTAGGACTAACTGTGCCATTTATAGCAGTTATAATGGCAGAGGGGATGTGTCAGAGCTTCATATATCAGGTGTGCATATTTGACTTGAAACATGCAAAACAACCCAGACAGATGCTCTCCATTTCTGTGGCAACTTATTTTCATTGGGGTCTCTATCACTATCTATATTCAGACACTCATCATTCATCCACTCATGTATTCCTTAAATTTTTTTGAGACACAATTAGGTGTCAAAGACACAGACATTATCTCTACTTTCATAAAACTTCCAACATATATAGAGAGACAGACAACAGACAAGTAAATGAATGAGCCATGTGAGAAGGAAATAGGTATGAAGGAAGGGTCCCTACATGGCACCGTTACAGTATGAGGCAGAGGTAGGAGCTTGTTAAGGGTCTTAGTGAAAGCTCCTCTAGGAAAGTGGAGTTTGAGCTGGGGTAAAGGAGAAGGAAGTAAGTAAAGGGAGGTGTTGGAGAACATTCTGGACAGAAGAAAGCCCCTATGGGAGAGCCCTATAGGGAGGGGAGGCATAGTGAGCATGGTCTGAGAGAGGTGAGGGAGATGGACTGGAGCATACCATCGATGGCCTTGGTAGGGATTTGTCAGGTGCTAAGAAGTGGCACAGACGACAGCTCATGGACTTATGGTTAATCATGACTGCTTTTACCCCCAGGTAAGTACAATAAAAAAGTGCAAAAGAGTTTAAGATGATAGTAAGACTTGGTTTATAAATTTTAGGCTGGCTGAGACAGAAAATTATGAGAAGAAAGAAGATTGGGTGATTGGCAGAAATTATTAGAGAAGTCAGTAGTCAAATTTTAGAACAAAAAAAGTACAAAAAAATGTGATACCACACACTTCAAAATTGCATTATAAAAGAATTAATAAGCCTAAATTCTAACATGCACCTGAAGAAAAACACATTTATCTAAGTGGTATGCTTCAATTTAGGAATTTTCTAAATTGCTCCCTAAAAACAGGAAGCTATCAGGGAGGAGTTAAGATGGTGGAGTAGTAGGAGGACCTTATGTTTGCCTTGTCCCTTGAATACAGCTAGATAATTATCAAATCATTCTGAACACCCAGAAAGTCGATCTGCACAACTAGAGGGAGAAAAGTGGCCACATTGTGGAAGGTAGGAGGTGTGGTGATGTGACTTGGGGGAGAAAAGAATCATAGGTGCTGTAGAGGGGAGGGAGCCCTATCACAGAGAGAGAGCAGTGCACCGGGGATTACACAAGAAAAACACTTCCCCAAAACCATTGATGGGGAAAATTGGGCTAATTATCACAAGTTTTTATAAGCAGTAGAGCTGAAAATCTGAAGTTTTAGAAGTCTGTGCCATCGCCAGGTTTGAGCCTGGTGGGCATAGCAGTGTTATTGTGGAGAAGGAGGGCAGAGGCCCAGGAGCATATATTGTGCTCTGAGGATCCCCTGGATCATGCTGGGAGAGACAGTTCCCCTTCTTGGAGTGCATTTGGGAGAGGTAACACTGCTTCTCAGGGACAAAAGAGCCAGCAGGCATCATTGAGCTGTCCTATTCATTAGCATATGAGTAGAGACACCTGCTGAGGGCAGCTAACTGGATGCTGGCTTTTTGCTATGCTTCATCATAAAACCCAAGCCCCTACTTGGTAGTGGGGCTGCTTTACCAGCACCAACCACAGCCTGGCAAGAGCCTCCCCCAGAGGATCAGTGAGGTCCACACTGTGCCTGGTCCCCAAAATTTGGAGTTTTGAAACCCATTTGCATGCCTGAGATAAAACACAGGAGCACTGCAACACCAGGCAGGCAGATGGCTTGGACACAGATGAGGTGAAGGCAGGGATCAGCCAGCAACCCCACCCCCACACCCCCACCCCCATGCACCAGGTCAACTGATCAGAGAATGCTGCAAAGCTTTAACTCTAGGGGAAATAAAGCCAAGCACAGGCTTTCCTAACACACAAAGAAAGAGACATAGACAAAAATGCCAAGATGGAGGAATTAATCCCAAAAGAAAGAACAAGAAGAGGTTACAGACAGGGAGCTAATCAAAATAGATATAAGTAATATGCCTGAACCAGAATTTAAAACAACAATCATAAGGATACTAGCTGGGCTTGAGAGAAGCATAGAAGAAACCAGAGAGATCCTTACTGCAGAGGTAAAACACCTAAAAACTAATCAGGCCGAAATGAAAAATGCTATAACCAAGATGCAAAACCAACTAGATGTAATGATGACAAGAAGCAGAGGATAGAATAAGTGATAGAGAAGATAAAATTATGGAAGATAATGAAGCTGAAAAGAAGATGGAAAGAAAAATATTTGATCATGAATGTAGACTTAAGGAAGTCAGTGACTCCATAGTGTGTAATAATAATCATGCCATAGGAGTCTCAGAAGAAGAGAGTGAAAAGGGGCAGAAGGTTTATTTGAGTAAATTATAGCTAAAAACTTCCCTAATCTGGGGAAAGAAGCAGACATCCAAGCCGAGGAGAGACAGAAAATTCCCATCAAAATCAACAAAAGCCAGCCAACACCAAGACATATCATAGTAAAATTTGCAAAACACAGAGATAAGGAAAGAATCCTGAAAGCAGCAAGGGAAAAGAGATCTCTAAACTACAAGGGAAGACAAATCAGGTTAACAGCAGATCTCTCCATAGAAATCTGGCAGGCCAGAAGAGAGTGACATGATCTATTCAATGTGCTGAAGGGGAAAAATATGCAGCCAAGAATACTTCATCCAGCAAGGCTGTCATTCACAATAGAAGGAGAGAGTTTCCTGGACAAACAAAAACTAAGAGTTTGTGACCACTAAACCAGCCCTGCAAGAAATATTAAAGGGGACTCTTTGAGTGGGAAAGAAAGACCAAAAGCAACAAAGACTAGAAAGGAACAGAGAAAATCTCCAGAAACAATTACTTTATAGGTAATATAATGGCACTAAATTCCTATCTATCAATAATTACTCTAAATGTAAATGGACTAAATGCTCCAATCAAAAGACATAAGGTCATCATGTCAAAAGAAATAAAAAAAACCAAGACCCCTCTATATGCTGCCAGCAAGAGAATCATTTTATTTTACTTTTTAAAAGATTCTATTTATTTATTTGAGAGTGCAGAGTGAGTGAGAGAGAGCATGAGCTGGGGGGTGGGGGAGGGAGAAAGAGAGGGGGAGAAGCAGGCTCCCACTGAGCAGGGAGCCCAACACAGGGCTTGATCCCAGGACCCTGGGATCATGACCCAAGCCGAAGGCAGACATTTAACCAACTGAGCCACCCAGGAGGCCCAAAAGAATCATTTTAGACCTAGAGACACCTCCAGATAGAAAGTGAGGGGATGGAGAAACATCTATCATGTTAATGGATATCAAAAGAAAGCCAATGTAGCCATACTTATATCAAGCAAACTAGATTTTAAACCAAAGACTGTAATAGATGAAGAAGGGCACTATATCATAATAAATCATAATAAAGGGGTGTATCCAAAAAGAAGATCTAACAATTGTAAATATCTATGCCCCCAACTTGGGAACACCCAAATATAAAATCAATAACAAACATAAAGAAACTCATTGATAATAATACAGTAATAGTAGGGGACTTTAACACCCCACTTACAGCAATGGACAGATCATCTAAGCAGAAAATCAAGAAGGAAACAATGGCTTTGAATGACACACTAGACCAGATGGACTTAAAAGATATGTTCAGAACATTTTATCCCAAAGCAGCCAAATACACATTCTTTTTGAGTGCACATGGAATATTCCCCAGAATAGATCACATACTGGGTCACAAATCAGGCCTCAACAAGTACAAAAAGATTGAGATCATACCATGTATATTTTCACACCACAACACTATGAAACTTGAAGTCAACCACAAGAAAAAAATTAGACCACTAATACATGGAGATTAAAGAACATCCTACTAAATAATGAATGGGTTAACTAAGACAGTAAAGAAGAAATAAAAAAAAAATACATGGAGGCAAATGAAAATGAAAACATAGTCCAGCACCTTTGGGATGCAGCAAAGGTGACCATAAGAGGGAAGTACTTAGCAATACAGGCCTACCACAAGAAGCAAGAAAAATCTCAAATATACAACCTAACCTTACACCTAAAGGAACTAGAAAAGGAACAGCAAATAAAGCCTAAAGCCAACAAAAGAAGGAAAATAATAAATATTAGAGCCGAAATAAATGATAATAGAAACAAAACAAAACAACAACAACAACAACAAAAAAAACAGGAAAACAGATCAATGAATCTAAGAGCTGGTTCTTTGAAAGAATTAATAAAATTGATAAACTCCTACCCAGACTTATCAAAAAGAGAAGAGAAAGGACCCAAATAAATAAAATCACAAATGAAAGAGGAGAGATCACAACCAACACCAGAGAAATACAAACAATTATAAAAGAATATTATGAATAATTATATGCCAACAAATTAGGCAATCTGGAAGAAATAGATAAATTCCTAGAAACATATAAACTACCAAAACAGAAACAGGAGGAAATAGAAAATTTGAAGAGACCTATAACCAGCAAAGAAATTGAATCAGTAATCAAAAATCTCCCAACAAACAAGAGTCCAGGGCCAGATGGCTTTCCAGGGGAATTCTTCCAGACATCTAAAGAAGAGTTAATACCTATTCTTCTGAAACTGTTCCAAAAAATAGAAATGGAAGGAAAATTTCCAAACTCATTTTATGAGACGAGTGTTACCTTGATTTAAAAACCAGATAAAGACTCCACTAAAAAGGAGAATTACAGGCCAATATCCCTAATGAACATGGATACAATAATTCTCAACAAGATACTAGCACATTGAATTCAACAGTGTATTAAAGGAATTATTTGCCAGAATCAAGTGGGATTTATTCCTGGGCTTCAGGGCTGGTTCAATATTCACAAATCAATCAATATGATACACCACATTAATAAAAGAAAGGATAAGGATTATATGATCCTCTCAAAAGATTCAGAAAAAGCATTTGACAAAATACAGCAGCCATTCTTGATAAAAACCCTCAACAAAGTAGGGATAGATGGAACATACTTTAACATCATAAAGGCCATGTATGAAAGAACCACAGCAGATATCATCCTCAATGGGGAAAAACTGAGAGCTTTTCCTCAACAGTCAGGAACAAGACATGGATGTCCACTCTCACCATTGTTATTTAACCTAGTACTGGGAGTCCTAGCCTCAGCAATCATATAACAGAAATAAATAAAAGGCATTAAAATTGGCAAGGAAGAAGTCAAACGTTCACTATTTGCAAACAACGTTATACTCTATGTGGAAAACCTGAAAACTCCACCGACAAATTGCTGGAACTGATACATGAATTCAGGAAAGTCATAGAATATAAAATCAATGTACAGAAATCTGTTGCATTTCTATACACCAATAACGAAACAGCAGAAAGAGAAATCAAGGAATCGATCCCATTTACAATTGCACCAAAAACCATAAGATACCCAGGAGTAAAGCTAACCAAAGTGGTAAAAAGATCTGTACTCTGAAAACTATAGAACACTTATGAAAGAACTTGAAAATGACACAAAGAAACGGAAAAAACATTCTATGCTCATGGATTGGAAAACAAATATTGTTCAAATGTCTATACTACAAAGCAATTTACACATTAAATGGAATCCCTATCAAAATATCACCATTTTTTCACAGGTCTAGAACAAACAATCTTAAAATTTGTATACTACTGGAAAAGACCCCACACAGCCAAAGTAATGTTGAATTATTTATCTGAGGTGGCATTTTTGAATGAACTGCTATATACTCACAGCACAACCAAGTTCATTTGTTAAAGTTGCTGTAAAATGCTACCTCGAAAGCCACTGGGCTTTTAGGGGCAGTTCTTTCAACTCTATTTTGGTTTTAGCCTCAATGTATGTTTCCTTTACTAATCTACTTCCTGCTTATAAAATATTCTGATCCAGAATGATTTAAAAATCTTGGTACAATCCCAGGAAGATACTTAAGTGAAAATTAAGTAAAAATGTGAAATAATTCAGTGAAATATGTCAGAGAAAGACAATCAAATGGTTTCACTCATATGTGGAATATAAGGATTAGTGCAGAGGATAATAGGGGAAGGGAGGGAAAACTGAATGGGAAGTCATCAGAGAGAAAAACCATGAGACTCTTAACTATAGGAAACAAACTGAGGGTTGCTGGAGGGGAGGTGGTTGGGGGATGGGATAACTGGGTGATGAGTATTAAGTAGGGCATGTGATGTAATGAGCGCTGGGTGTTATACGCAACTAATGAATCATTGAACACTACATCAAAAACTAAAGATGTACTATATGTTGTCTAATTGAACTTAATAAAAAATATGAAATAATTCAAATGTACATGTGACTTGGATTTTAAAAGACTGTACATACTACTGAAATACTTCTTTTGAGCTACATAGCACTTACACTAAAGTATAAATTTCAAAGATTTCACAGTCCCCCTTGACATAGATATTTCACACCTCTATTTACCATATTATAAAACAAAACAAAAACAAAAAAAAGTGGTGTACTAAATTATCTTTACTCACAGGAAAAAGGCCTCAAGTAATTACAAAGACAATGAAAAATTCAAGATTACTATTACTTGCCTTGAAAATGCAGTTGGGAACTTGCAGACAACCTTGGCTATACTGTTACATAGAAGATGCTAACATACTGATAGGATGATTCTAACATAAGCCACTCAATGCCCAGTGCACCCTTATCTCTTTTTGGAAATCTGGACTCTACACCTAGATGAAGATAACTGAGGAATCAACTCACAGAAGCCACAGATTTTTTTTTTTTTATTATGTCAATCACCATACATTACATCGTTAGTTTTGATGTAGTGTTCCATGATTCCTCCATTCAATACATGCCCTATTTAATACTCATCACAAGGCTAACCAATTCCCCCACCCCCCTCCCCTCTAGAACCCTCAGTTTGTTTCTCAGAGTCCATAGTCTCTCATGGTTCATCTCCCCCCCC
>NW_023270316.1:74491964-74656135 GCF_011800145.1 Mirounga leonina | reverse complement strand
TATATATATATATATATACCACATCTTCTTTATCCATTCATCTGTCGATGGACATCTTGGCTCTTTCCACAGTTTGGCTATTCTGGACTTTGCTGCTATAAACATCGGGGTGCATGTACCCCTCTGGATCCCTACGTTTGTATCTTTGGGGTAAATACCCAGCAGTGCAATTGCTGGGTCATAGGGTAGCTCTATTTTCAACTTTTTGAGGAACTGTTTTCCAGAGAGGCTGCACCAGCTTGTATTCCCACCAAGTGTAGGAGGGTTCCCCTTTCTCTGCATCCCCACCAAAATCTGTTGTTTCCTGACTTGTTAATTTTAGCCATTCGGACTGGTGTGAAGTGGTATCTCATTGAGGTTTGGATTTGGATTTTCCTGCTGCCGAGCGATGTTGAGCACTTTTTTATGTGTCTGTTGGCCATTTGGATGTCTTCTTTGGAAAAATATCTGTTCATGTCTTCTGCCCATTTCTTGATTGGATCATTTGTTCTTTGGGTGTTGAGTTTGGTAAGTTCTTCATAGATTTTGGATACTAGCCCTTTATCTGACATGTCATTTGAAAATATCTTCTCCCATTCTGTTGGTTGTCTTTTGGTTTTGTTGACTGTTTATTTTGCTGTGCAAAAGCTTTTTATCCTGATGAAATCCCAATAGTTCATTTTTGCTCTTGCTTCCCTTGCCTTTGGCGATGTTTCTAGGAAGAAACTGCAGCAGCTGAGGTCGGAGAAGTTACTATCTGTGTTCTCCTTTAGGGTTTTGATGGACTCCTGTCTCACATTGAGGTCTTTCAACCATTTGGAGTCTATTTTTGTGTGTGGTGTAAGGAAACGGTCCAGTTTCATTCTTCTGCATGTGGCTGTCCAATTTTCCCAACACCATTTGTTGAAGAGACTCTTTTTTCCACTGGACATTCTTTCCTGCTTTGTCAAAGATTAGTTGACCATAGAGTTGAGGGTCCATTTCTGGGCTCTCTACTCAGTTCCACTGATCTATGTGTCTGTTTTTGTGCCAGTACATACTGTCTTGATGATGACAGCTTTGTAATAGAGCCTGAAGTCCGGAATTGTGATGCCACCAGCTTTGCTTTTCTTTTTCTACATTCCTCTGGCTATTCAGGGTCTTTTCTGGTTCCATACAAATTTTAGGGTTATTTGTTCCATTTCTTTGAAAAAAGTGGATGGTATTTTGATGGGGATTGCATTGAATGTGTAGATTGCTCTAGGTAGCATTGACATCTTCACAATATTTGTTCTTCCAATCCATGAGCATGAAAAGTTTTTCCATTTCTTTGTGTCTTCCTCAATTTCTTTCATGAGTATTTTATAGTTTTCTGAGTACAGATCCTTTGTCTCTTTGGTTAGATTTATTCCTAGGTATCTTATGGTTTGGGGTGCAATTGTAAAAGGGATTGACTCCTTAATTTCTCTTTCTTCTGTCTTGTTGTTGGTATATAGGAATGCCACTGATTTCTATGCATTGATTTTATATCCTGCCCCTTTACTGAATTCCTGTATGAGTTCTAGCAGTTTTGGGGTGGAGTCTTTGGGGTTTTCCACATAAAGTATCATATCATCTGCAAAGAGTGAGAGTTTGACTTCTTCTTTGCTGATTTGGATGCCTTTTATTTCTTTTTGTTGTCTGATTGCTGTGGCTAGGACTTCTAATACTATGTTGAATAGCAGTGGTGATAGTGGACATCCCTGCTGTGTTCCTGACCTTGGGGGGAAAGCTCTCAGTTTTTCCGCATTGAGAATGATATTTGCTGTGTGTTTTTCATAGATGGCTTTTATGATATTGAGGTATGTACCCTCTATCCCTATACTCTGAAGAGTTTTGATCAAGAAAGGATGCTGTACTTTGTCAAATGCTTTTTCTGTATCTATTGAGAGGATCATGTGGTTCTTGTTCTTTCTTTTATTAATGGATTGTATCACATTGATTGATTTGCAGATGTTGAACCAAACTTGCAGCCCAGGGATAAATCCCACCTGGTCAATCCTTTGAATGTACTGTTGGATCCTATTGGCTAGTATTTTGGTGAGAATTTTTGCATCCATGTTCATCAAGGATATTGGTCTGTAATTCTCCTTTTTGATGGGGTCTTTGTCTGGTTTTGGGATTAAGGTAATGGTGGCTTCATAAGAAGAGTTTGGAAGTTTTCCTTCCATTTCTAGTTTTTGGAACAGTTTTAGAAGAATAGGTATTAATTCTTCTTTAAATGTTTGGTAGAATTCCCCTGGGAAGCCATCTGGCCCTGGGCTTTTGTTTTTTGGGAGATTTTTGATGACTGCTTCAATATCCTTAGTGGTTATAGGTCTGTTCAGGTTTTCTATTTCTTCCTGGTTCAGTTTTGGTAGTTGATACATCTCTAGGGATGCATCCATTTCTTCCAGATTATCTAATTTGCTGGCATAGAATTGCTCATAATATGTTCTTATAATTGTTTGTATTTCTTTGGTTTTGGTTGTGATCTCTCCTCTTTCATTCATGATTTTATTTATTTGGGTCATTTCTCTTTTCTTTTGGATAAGTCTGGGCAGGGGTTTATCAATCTTATTAATTCTTTCAAAGAACCAGCTCCTAGTTTCATTCATCTGTTCTACTGGTCTTTCGGTTTCTATTTCATTGATTTCTGCTCTGATCTTTATGATTTCTCTTCTCCTGCTGGGTTTAGGCTTTACTTGCTGTTCTTTCTCCAGCTCCTTTAGGTGTAGGGTTAGGTTGTGTACTTGAGACCTTTCTTGTTTCTTGAGAAAGGCTTGTATTGCTATATACTTTCCCCTTAGGACTGCCTTTGCTGCATGCCAAAGATTTTGAGCAGTTGTGTTTTCATTTTCATTGGTTTCCATGAATTTTTTTTAAGTTCTTCTTTAATTTCCTGGTTGACCCATTCATTTAGTAGGATGCTCTTTAGCCTCCATGTATTTGAATTCTTTCCGACTTTCCTCTTGTGACTGAGTTTTAGTTTCAAAGCATTGTGGTCTGAAAATATGCAAGGAATGATCCCAATCTTTTGGTACCGGTTGAGACCTGATTTGTGACCCAGTATGTGGTCTATTCTGGAGAAAGTTCCATGTGCGCTCGAGTATTGTTGTTTTAGGGTGGAATGTTCTGTAAATAGCTATGAGGTCCATCTGGTCCAATGTATCATTCAAAGCTCTTGTTTCCTTGTTGATTTTCTGCTTAGATGATCTGTCCATTGCTGAGAGTGGAGTATTGAGGTCTCCTACAATTAACATATTGTTATCAATATGACTCTTTATTTTGATTAACAGTTGGCTTACGTAGATGGCTGCTCCCATGTTGGGGGCATAGATATTTACAATTGTTAGATCTTCTTGTTGGATAGACCCTTTAAGAATGATATAGTGTCGTTCTGTGTCTCTAATTACAGACTCTAGTTTAAAATCTAATTTGTCTGATATAAGAATTGCTACCCCAGCTTTCTTTTGAGGTCCGCTGGCATGGAAGATGGATCTCCATCCCTTCACTTTCAGTCTGGATGTATCTTTAGGTTCAAGATGAGTCTCTTGTAGACAGCATATGGATGGGTCCTGTCTTTTTATCCAATCTGCAACCCTGTGCCATTTTATGGGAGCATTTAGGCCATTCACATTGAGAGTGATTATTGAAAGATATGAATTAATTGTCATCATGTTGCCTGTGAAGACGTTGTTTTTATAGATTGTCCCTGTAAATTTCTGTTGTATATCACTCTTGGAGGTCTTTCTCCTTTTACAGAACCCCCCTTAATATTTCTTGCAGGGCCGGCTTAGTGGTCACCTGTTCTTTCAGTTTCTGCCGGTCGTGGAAGCTCTGCATCTCTCCATCCATTCTAAATGAAAGCTTTGCCGGATAAAGTATTCTTGGCTGCATTTTCTTCTCATTTAGTACCCTGAATATGTCTTGCCAGGCCTTTCTGGCTTGCCAGGTCTCTGTGGATAGGTCTGACATTATTCTGATGTTCCTCCCTCTGTACGTAAGGAATCTCTTCCCCCTAACTGCCCTTAAGATGGTTTCCTTGGTTCTAAGATTTGCAAGTTTTACTATTACATGCCGGGGTGTTGACCTGTTTTCCTTGATCTTGGGAGGGGTCCTCTCTGCCTCTAGGACACGAATGTTTGTTTCATTCCCCAGATTAGGGAAGTTCTCAGCTACGATTTGCTCAAATACATCTTCTAGTCGTCTCTCTCTCTCCACTCCCTCCAGGATTCCAATTATTCTGACATTGGAATGCTTCATGGTGTCACTTATTTCTCTGATTCTATTTTCATGGATTCTGAGTTGTTTTGCCCTGGTCTCCTCTTTTCCCTTTTTATCTATTATATTGTCTTCCAGGTCACTTATTCGCTCTTCTGCCTCACTTACCCTAGCTGTTAGATTATCTAGATTGGATTGGATCTCATGGATAGCATTTTTAAGTTCTCCCAATTCAGCTTTCATTTCTGCCCTTAGAGACTCTATGTTGCCATTAATTGATTTCTCCATTCTAGCCATTGTCTTCACAATTGCTAGCCTGAATTCCATCTCCGACATCTTGGTTATATCTGCATCCATTTGTAAATCTGCAGCATAAGTCATAATCTCTGAGTCTTTTCTATTTTGGGGGCTCCTCCTCCTAGTCATTCTGTTGATGGGTGTTTGAGGGAATGTATAGAGTCCAAATTATTGACCAGAACCCAAGCAAGATGCATCTGTTTTCTTGGGACCTTAGGGTTGCTGGCCTCTTGTTTTCCCAGCCTCTCTCCTGTGGGAGGGGCCTGCCGTGCTGTTACTCAGGCAACCCCATTTGGGCGGAGTTGCCCTGCCCCCCTCTGGTGGGGGATGGGCTCAGCGGGAATCAGTTTTTGGGGTTTTGTTCTCTGGCGGCTTTCTGCGTCTCTTCCGCGAGTCAGAGCGGAAGAGACGGTTTCCAGCCCTCTGCCTCAGAGCAGAGAGATCACAGTCTGTTCTTCAGTGAGCTCTCCAGGCCACACCATCTCTGTTCCTGTCCATGCTGCTATAAACTGTAGCATCCTGGGTTGTGCGCCCCTCCACAGCACCCCTAGTCCTGCCTCCAGGTTGGGCCATCTCTGCCCTTTGTGCTTCTAAAACCGCCAGCCGCTCTCAGTTTGCACATGCACGACCCCGCCGCTCCAGGATTCCACCCCAGGGGTTGCAGTTCACAGGCATGGTCCCGCAGCTCTGGGTTTCCACCCTGGGGGCTGCCCTAAAGTCCTTTCCCCGCTGCTACCAGTCTGCGAGTCTGTTCCTGGTCCCCAGTGCGTGAGGCTGTCACTCACTGGAGGTGTAGGATCTCCGTGGCCAGGCACCCTCCCACTGCTGTTTATCCTCCAATATCTGCCTGCGGAATCACGGCTCCCTGCTTCATATCTCGAAACCAACTGCCTGCAATATTCTGTTTGTAGAGATCTAGATCTTCTTACATCTCAGGCTGGTTTCATGGGTGCTCAGAGTGGTCTGGTAGATATCCAGCTCAATTCTGGGGACCAGTTTAAATAGGGTCCCCTACTCCTCCACCATCTTTACCCCCTCCTGTTCCCATATCCCAAAATTTTAAAGAGAGAACAACTTATATATATACCGAAAATAAGGTTAACTATGATGAAGGGCTAGAATATGTCCCTAAAAATGAAAAATAAAAAAGATTTTTTAAAAAGGGATTGATAAGATGTTGGTAGAAAAGGGGAAAAAGAAAAATTAAAAAAAAAAATTTAAAAATTAACTTTGAAAGACTAAATCATGAGAAAAAAGCCATAAATTCTATATGCAGTATTCCCCTAGCGCTGGAGTTCTGCCGTTCTCATTGATCGGTAAACTTGGTCTTGGCTGGCTGTTCTTGCTGATCTTCTGGGGGAGGAGCCTGTTGCCGTGGTTTCCAAATGTCTTTGCCGGAGGTGGAATTGCCCCACCCTTGCCGGTCTGGGCTAAGTAATCTACTCGAGTTTGCTCTCGGGAGCTTTTGTTCCCTGCAAGCTTTCCGTACAGCTTTGGAGGCCAAGAGTGAAAATGGCGGCCTCCCAATCTCCACCCCGGAGGAGCCAGAGGAGCTGAGAACTCAGGGCCCCACTCCTCAGTGAGCCCCCAGAGAAAAGCAGTCAGTCACTCCCGTCTCCCTGGTCTCTGGCCGCACTCCGTGCTCACCCGGCCTGTGACCGAGCGTTTCTATCTCTGGTACATGACCCCGTGTGGAGTCTCCAAACCCAGCAGATCCGTGCAGTGCACTCCCATGCCGCTCCTCCTGGGGGAGGAAGGGGAGTGTCCCCAGATCTGCCACTTGTTGGGTCCCTGCTGGAGGAGCAGTGGCCCGACTGTGCTGCAGATCACGGTTTATGGCAACCCCAAGCTGAGAGCCTGTGCCTTGGCTCCATCTCTGCAGCCGGCTTTCCCGCTCCAGTATCTGGGAGCTCTGCTGCACTCAGGCACCCCTGGTCTTTCTGTGACCCCGAGGGTCCTGAGACTACACTGTCCCGGGGAGGGTTCCACCCCCCACTTAGCCACTGGAGCAATGTCCCTCAGCAGAACCAACTTCTAAAAGTTCTGATTTTGTGCTCCGCTGCTCTATCACTTGCTGGTAGCAGCTGACGGAGGCCCCCACCCCCGCTATCTTCCCAAATATCGCCTCAGATTCACTTCTCCGCACGTCCTACCTTCCAGAAAGTGGTCGCTTTTCTGTTCAGAGAGTTGTTGCCATTCTTTTCTTCAATCTCCTGTTGAGTTCGTAAGTGTTCAGAATGGTTTGATCCCTATCTAGCTGAATTCCTGGGACCAGAAAAAATTTAGGTCTCCTACTCCTCTACCATCTTGTTCCTCCCCCACAGATTTTATTTTTATTTATTTATTTTTATTATCTTCAGTTAGTGGTGGCTATAATAACATCATTAGTTTTTGATGTAGTGCTCAATGATTCATTAGTTGCTTATAACACCCAGTGCTCATCACCACAAGTGCCCTCCTTAATACTCATAACCAGGCGATCCCATCCCTTCACCCCCCTTCCCCTCTAAAATCCTCAGTTTGTTTCCCTAGAGTCCAGAGTCTCTCATAGTTTGTTTCCCTCTCTGATTTCCCCCTTCAGTTTCCCCTCCCTTCCCCTATGGTCTTCTGTGCTATTCCTTATGTTCCACATATGAGTGAGATCATAGGTTTTAAAAGATCCAAGTTAAGACCTTCTTTCAATACCATGGATCACTTTCCAAAAATTTTCAGGGATATTAGTGTTAAATTTTAGCCATCTCACAGTTACACATTATCAAGCAAAAATTTGGTATCCTTACATAACTATGGAATTTACTAGGCAAAGTTTCCTGGAAAACAGTAGTGGCAGATGCATCTCAGCCCTCACTTCCAGAGGAATCCATTTAAATGCATGTAGGTGGTACCCAATTTCTAAACAAATTATATTCCAAATACTCATTTGTACATCTCTTTGGATCTAAGGGCACATTTTCTCAAATAATTGTGTTTGCCCTGATACATAGAAGGATTGGGGAAGAATTGGACATTAAAAAGCAAAATTAATATTATCCCTTCTAGAATATTCCTTTCTCTGTTTCTTAGTTTGAAATTTGTAATGTTTCAGATCTCTGTTTATGTTGCAGATTATGTACAATGATCATATGTAAGTTATTTCTGATTTAAAATCTTGTAATTTCATGGATTTTTTGTCCCACATTAGGGATTTCAGGGATTTCTAGCACCTTAGTTTAAAGCTTTTTTCCCTGTTGGATAAAAAAAAAAAAAGTGGGAGGATTCTGTAATCTAATAGTTACGTATTCTGGGAGAACTATATTTGACAGATTCTTATTCCAAATGTTTTTAAAAAGTGAAGAATGTCTTTCTAATGTGAATATCTCCCTATTTCTTATTAGCTTTTAATCTGTGACCCTCTGATATCAGGTTTTGGTTCCTCTAAAGTGGATAGAAGTTATATAAGTCCCACTTCTAAAGAGTAAATGGATGACCGTTCAGAAAAAAAATCACAAACTAGGTAATATCACTACAAATTCTACCTCTTGTGAATTTTGATTCCATCTTTTTTTCTCCCCCTGAATCGATTGCTGGTAAATCAGTGGCAAAGGCACAGGGCATTTACTTCCTCTAAAAGTTCCATGACTTTTAATATTCATAAAATGGCAGATTTTTAAATTTAACTTGAAAACCATATAATTGGAAAAGGACAATTAACTATGACAACGTATCTTTTGGTTACTACTTCATTTTTCAACTTACGATTTCCATATTAAATTTAGAATCAGGCACACAGTGGGGACTATGAAAAAACCCAGCCAGAAGTGTGGACAAGCCAGGACCATATTGACCTGCAAATAAACACAAATAAAGAATATTTAAATAGGAATCTTTTAGTTTGTCAGTATTGGGTAGAAAGTGCAACTTTCAGTTTCCCTTCTCCTCCACAAAAACCTGGAGATGCATGTATGGATGCAGTCATAAGAGTCTAGAACTACTAAATCAATGTGAGTAAATAAAGCCTAACTATAGTATTAGCTAGCTTAATTTAATAGTATATTCTATAAACAACCAACTAAAAAAATATTTTGATCAAATAAGTCGTATCTCAGGAATGCAAGAGTATTACCTAGCAATATTACCTAGCAATACAACTTTGTTTAACTTCCAGACATTGTGTGTAAGGCAATTATGCCATTATAGTCCCCTGAAAAAATTCACTCTTCTCTCTGCCTGACAAATTGGTAACTGACAAATCACTTTAATTCAATAAGGACTGTACTGACTTGAGACCGGGTAAGGCTCTGTATTGTTTATATATTTTTAATTTTCTGTATATTCTAATATTTCAACATCTTAAAAAACCTTTCTATCTGGAGACTGCCCCTCCCAGGGCTAGTCTGTTCTTAGAGATAGTAAGATCTCAACTGGGAGGATGCTTTTGATCTGCAAACTCAAGGGCTAAATCCACAGCCCTATCTCCTCTAACTGACCCATACACCCCAGGAGGCAATATTCCTCTGCTGTAATCATCCCAGAACCAGGGACCAGGCAACTAGAAACCACCTCTAGCCCAAAGCCTGCAAAAATCAAACTATCACTCAAACTAGCCATTCCTGGGTTGTTTACCCTGCTCTGCCTTGTTTTCTTATGGAAACCCCAAAAAAGGCAAGGCCTAAGTGCTCCCCAACTCCTGTGTTCTGCCTTCTGACCACCCTGGTATCTTTTCCTTGTGGTCCTATGTGGCATTCTGTGCTTTATCTTTAGGAACTGTGAGAATGATAAATTTTGTTAAAATGGCAATAGTAAGTCCTTACCTATCTGTAATTACTTCAAATGTAAATGGATTAAATTCTCCAATCAAAAGACACAGAGTGAATGGATAAAAAAATAAGATCCAGGTGTGCCTGGGTGGCTCAGTCAGTTAAGCATCTGCCTCCAGCTCAAGTCATGATCCAGGGTCCTGGGATCAAGCCCTGCATTGGGCTCCCTGCTCAGTGGGGAATCTGTTTCTCCCTCTGCCCCTCCGCCCCCCCCCCAGCTTATGCATGCTCTCTCTCTCTCTCTAAAATAAATAAAATCTAAAAACAAAAATAGATCTAACAGTATGCTGCGCTAAGAGACTCACTTCAGCTTTAAGGACACATAGGCACAAAGTAAAGGTATTGAAAAATATATTACAAGTAAATGGTAACCAAAAGAGAGCAGGAGTGGCTATACTTATATTAGATAAAATGACATTCAGGCCAAATTGGTCATAAGAGACAAAGAAGGTCACTGTATAGTATGAGGGTCAATTCATTAAGAGGATATAAGAAATGTAAATTTATTTGCACCCAACATTGGTGCACCTAAATATTTAAACCAGGTACTAACAAAACTGAAGGGGCAAAGTCAGAGCAATATAATAATAGTAGGAATTCAATACTTCACTTTCAACAATGGATAGATCATTTGGATGGAAAAATCAATAAGGAAACAGCTTACCTGTATAACACAATAGACAAAATGGACCTTATAGACACATACAGAACATTTGATCCAACAGCACAAGAATACACATTCCTCTCCAGTGCACATGGAATACTGTACAGGATAGATCACATCTTGGGCCACAAAGCAAAAAGACAACATACTGAATGGGAGATATTTGCAAATCATATATCCAATCAGAAATTAAAATCCAAAATATATAAAGAACTTACAGAAGTCAACACCAAAAAAAAAGAAAGAAAGAAAGAAAGAAATATTTCAACTAAAAATTGGCAGAGGATCCAAATAGATATTTTTCTAAGGAAGATTTGCAGATAGTCAATAGACACATGAAAGGATGCCCAACATCCCTAATCATCAGAGAAATGCAAGTCAAAACCACACCTCATACCTGTCAGAATGGCTAGAATTAAAACAAAAAATAACAAATGTTGGTGAGGATGTGGAGAAAAGGAGTCCTCATGCACTGTCAGGAATGTAAATTGGTGCAAGCCACTGTGGAAAACACTATGGAGGTCCTTCAAAAATTAAAAATAAACACTATATGATCCAGTAATTCCACTAATGGAATGAATAAGTCATGGTATTAAAGGTATAGCACAGTGAATATAGTCAAGGGTACCATAATAGCATTGTATGGTGATGGATGGTAGTTACACTTGGAAGTGAGCATAGCATAACATATAGAGTTGTTGAATCACTATGTTATATACTTGAAATTAATATAACACTGTAGATTAATTATACCTTAATTAAAAAACAAAGTTCAACAAAAATAGTTGAGACACAGAAAAGGAAATTGGAAAGTATCTTTAGACAAACAAAAACGAGAACACAACGTACCAAAAACTGGGGTATGATAAAAGCAATTTTAAGAACAAGTTTATAGCAATAAATGTTTATATCAAGAAAAAAAAGATCTTAATCTAACTTAACAACTTAATGAACTAGAAAAACAAGAACAACTAAGCCCACAGCCAAAAAGAAGGAAATAATAAAGATCAGAGCAGAAATAAATGTAACAGTATTCTAGGATGATGGCAGAATAAGCAGCAATGGGGATCTGTCTTCCCCCTAGACAACAAAACTGCACTCATAGAATGTGTCTGTTCTTGAACTCTGAAATCGGTTGAAGGCTTGCATATTCCAGGGGGTGACTTGAATGGTAAATTGTGTTTAGCTTTGGTCAATTTCAGCTCTTAGCACTACCCAGTAGTAGCAGCTACCCATCATACACTCCCAGTCACATATTTCTGGAGCATCTTGCATACAGGTTAGGGGATGCTGGCTGGGGGAAAGAAACCTGTTATCCAAATATTGGAGGTCTTTGATCACTGACTGCTGCTTCTGATCACAGAGGTGCAAAGGGGCAGACAGCAAGTGTTGTTGTACATCCTTGCATTGTTCCAAGCCCCTCCCCTCTGGCTGAAGTGACTTCAGAGGGCCTTAAAACACCAGAACTCTTTTTCCACTCCATTTTTTTTCATTTTTCCCCTTTTAGGAGCCAGACATATTTAAAACTAGGGCATTCAAAAATAGCTACATATACAAGTAAAATTAAAAAGTGACCACTTGTGCCCAGGAAGAAGTCTAGAAAAGACCTAAGAGGACAGTAAATGTATGCCTCAAGTTGATCCTCAGCACAGAGGCAGCCTACAATAAACAAATAAAAATAACAAAAACCAGCAAAACTTGGGGAGAAGGGAAAATTTTATTTCCAGAGTTACCACATTATTAGATTTAAATTTCCAGTGTTCAACAAAAAATTCATAAGACATACAAAGAAATAGGAAAGTGTGGCCCATTCAAAGGAAAAAATAACCTTTAAAAATAAATAAATAAATAAGTCAATTTTAGTTTATTTTTGTGTGTGGTGTAAAAAGTGGTCCAATTTCATTCTTTTGCATGTAGCCATCCAATTTTCCCAACAACATTTGTTGAAGTGAGTGTCTTTTTTCCCGTTGCATATTCTTGCCTCCTTTGTTGAAAATTAATTGACCATGTAATCATGAGTTTATTTCTGGGTTCTCTATTCTGCTCCATTGATATATGTGTCTATTTTTGTGCCAGTACCATGCTGCTTTGATTACTATAGATTTGCAGTATCTTGAAAACTGGGATTGTGATACTTCTGGGTTTGTTCTTCTTTTTCTTGAGAGAGAGAGGGAGAGAGAGCTGGGCGTGGGGTGGGGGAGGGAGATAGAATGAGAGAATCTTAAGCAGGTTCCACGACCAAGCGTGGAGCCTGACGTGGGGCTCAATTTCACAACTGTGAGATCATGACCTGAGCAGAAATCAAGAGTCAGACGCTTAACAAACTGAGCCACCCAGGTAGCCCTGTTCTTCTTTTTCAATATTGCTTTCGCTATTCAGAGTATTTTCTGGTTCCATACAAATTTTAGGATTATTTGTTCTAGTTCTGTGAAAAATACTGTTGGTATTTGTTAGGGATTGCATTAAATGTGCTGATTTGGGTAATACATTTTAACAGTATTTGTGATCCCAATCCATGAGCATGGAATATCTTCCCATTTGTTTGTCATCCTCAATTTCTTTCATCAATGTTATATAGTTTTCAGAGTACAGACCTGTCACTCCTTGGTTAAGTTTATTCCTAGGTATTATATTATTTTTGGTGCAATTGTAAATGGATTGTTTTCTTAATTTCTCTTTCTGCTACTTCATTATTAGCATATAGAAATGCAACTGATTTCTGTATATTAATTTTGTATCCTGTGACCTTACTGAATTCATTTATCTGTTCTAGTAGTTTTTTTGGTGGAGGCCTCAGGGTTTTCTATATATAGTATCATGTCATTTGCAAATAGTGTCAGATTTACTTCTTCCTTACCAATTTGTGTGTCTTTTATTTCTTTTTCTTGTCTGATTGCTGTGGCTAGGGCTTCCAGTACTATGTTGAATAGAAGTGGTGAGAGTGGATATGCTTGTCTTGTTCCTGATCTTAGGGAAAAAGCTCTGTTTTTCACTAAAATTCTCAATTTTAATGCAGAACTTATGACAATATAAATATTCTCTCCTAAAATGGGAACAAAATGAGCTTATCACCATTCCCTTACTACAGTACTTATTTCACCACATTTATGAATTAGGGCTCATTTAAATATTATTTAAAGAAGCTAATCAAGACATAATTGGCTTACAATATACTGAACATATTTAAAGTGAACAATTTGACGTTTGACATACATTATGCTAATAAGATCATTACCACAATCAAGAATATATCTAGCACCCTAGGAGTCTCCTTATCCTGCAATGTGAACACTCCTTCCTGCCCTTCCCTGCCACATCCCACCCACCACCCTGTCTCCAGCTAACCATTGATCTGCTTTTTGCCACTATAAATTTGTTGGGAATTTTTTTTTTTAAGATTATTTATTTATTTATTTGAAAGATAGAGCATGAGATGGAGGAGGGCCAGAGGGAGAAGCAGGCTCCCTGCCGAGCAGGGAGCCCGATGCAGGACTCGATCCCGGGACTCCAGGATCATGACCTGAACCGAAGGCAGTCGCTTAACCAACTGAGCCACCCAGGTGCCCCTTTGTTGGGAATTTTTATAAACAGATCCATACAGTTTGCAAACTTTTTGGCCTGGTTTATTTCTCTTAACATAATTATTTTGAGAGCCATCCATGTTGTTGTATGGGTCAATAGTTTTTTGTTTCCTTTTTATTGCTGAATAATAGTCTATTGTATGGTGATTTGTCTTTTCATTCACCTGTCAGTGCACTTTTGGGTTGTTTCTAGTTTTGGCCATTGCAAACAAAGTTGCTATGAATATTCATGCTCAAGTCTTTGTGTGCATATAGGCTTTCACAGGGAGTGGAATGACAGGGTCTTATGTATATGTATATTACACCTTTATGAAACTGCCAAACTGCTTTCCAAAGCAGTTGTACCATTTTACATTCTTATGAGCAGCATATGAGAGTTGCAATTGCTCCACATCGTCAGCAACACTTGGTGTTGACATTTTTATAATTTTAGCCATGCTAATAGTTGTGTGTTGCTATCTCATTTTGGTTTTAATTTGTATTTACCTCATAACTAATGATGTTGAGCATCTTTTCATTGGCTTTGTTATTCACATATATTCTTTGGTGAAGTATCTATTTGAATATTTTGCCCATTGTATAATTTGGTCATTTTATCTTTATTATTTACTTTCTTCTTCTCAGCTGGGTTTCATTTGTCTTTTTTCTAGCTTCTTAATGTGGAAGCTAGAGCTGTTTATTTGAAAACATTCTTTTTTATAGCTACAGTGCTAAAAATTTCCCTCTAAGTACTACATCAACTGCCTCTTATAAATTTTGACACATCATGTTTTCATTTTCATTTAGTTCATAATGTCCAATTTCCTCTTTGACACATAAATGAAGTATGTCAATTGCCCTTAACTCCTGGACTGACTTTTAAATTTTTTAAAGGATTTTATTTATTTGAAAGAGAGAGAGAGCACAGAAGCAGGGGGAGCAACAGGCAGAGGAAGAGGGAGAAGCAGGCTCCCTGCTGAGCAGGGAGCCCAACATGGGGCTCGATCCCAGGACCCTGGGATCATAACCTGAGCTGAAGGTAGATGCTTAACCAACTGAACCACCCAGCCACCCCTGGACTGACTTTTAAGCAGTGCATGTGTATGTCGAGACTTTCAGAGACTTAGCAGAAAACAGCAGGTTGAAAAACCAAGCAAGACTTGGTGCCCACCAATGTTGGGGAGATAGAGATTGTAGTTTAAGTCTTGCCAAGTGGAAATGCCCTTGGTAAACATCCAGAGTCTTCTTGAGATCCCAGAAAAGCCATGCCCTAGAAGTAAATGCCTCAAATTAGAAGAGAGTACTACAGCCTGGGAATAAGGCCGTGATAGTTAAGGGCAAAACCAAGCTTCAAACTACCCTTGGCCCTATCAAAATCTTTCCCTGGTTCTGTGCCTATGCCTCTCACTTCTCTGTGGCTACGTCTTCTTGAGGGTTTTATCCCTCAAGTACAGGTGTTTCAGCAGCCTGGGAGTCTGAATTCTACCTCCTCCTCCTAGTAAGATCACTGCATTAACTTTGGGCTCCTTTTCTTCTACTGCAAGCTGAGAAATACTCATAGGGAAGATGCCAAGATAAGGAAGGGAAAGGCTTCCCTTCATTCAAGAATCACGTCCTCAAGTATTACCTCTGTTGGTTTCTAGCCAATGTCTTCAAATACTTCTTATTTGAAGAAATATTCTAGTTTTTAGAGTTGTTTTTGTCAGGCTTTTCCAATATTGGACACTTAGTCGTGGCTGAAACAGGAAATCCTTAAAATTCTTATTTCCTGAGAATTGGGCTGACACAGGCCAGGGGTACAAGGATCATCTCTTATTTCCACGGAGAAAGACAGTATGACAGCTAGGTAGACAGACAGGGATTGAACTGGGCAACTCTGGACCTATGTTTCTCTATTTAGTAACTGACTGACTTGGACCAGGGCTATTTCTAGTCCTACAATCATGTGATTCTGTGAATCATTTTGTAAGCATCATAGGCCTAATCCTCCATTATAAGTATAGACAAAGTAGAATTTAGAAATATGTAACTAATTGTAAAATTCTAAAAACTATATCACCCCTGAGGTTTAACATAAGCAAAATAACAGTTTCATGAAACTTTAAAATATTTAGAAGCTGGAGCTTCTGGAGCTCCAAGGAATGTCAATTCTGGTTTAAAATTTCAAATAAAAATGTTTTCTTGGGTGCCTGGGTGGCTCAGTCAGTTAAGCATCTGCCTTTGGCTCAGGTTATCACAGGGTCCTGGGATTGAGTCCTGCATCGGGCTCCCTGCTCAGCAGGGGGCCTGCTACTCTCTCTCCCTCTGCCTGCCGCTCTGCCTACTTGTGCTCTCTATCTCTCTGGCAACAAATAAATAAAATCTTAAAAAAAATGTTTTCTTATTTGTCATGCGTCCTTTCCAAGTACCAAATAGCACATAGCACATTACATAAAAAATATAATTACAATATTAGCTATTTTGGATGATCCTGAATTGATTATAGCTTTTATCAGTTATGCACAAAAGATAAAAAGTTTGGAAACCATGGTAAACATATATAGTTTGAGGTAATGAGATTTTAGATAAAATAATACTTAAAACATCACCAGAATTTAGCTGGATCACCAACTATTTCTAATTGCATTGATTTTTTTCTTCTCTTTCCAAATCACTTTGAGAGTAGATAACATAAGCTTTTACTATTAACAAACATAAGTTTTCAAGAGGGATGTAAAGTATACTCACCACTGACAATTAATAAAACTAACCTGTCCTCTCATTTCAGGAGCAATAGGAATTGTGGGCCATACGAAAGAGTAAATTGCAAAAAACACCAGCCATATAAGTATGCTTCCCCAAATGGCCAAGTGACTAAACTGCAGAAAGAAAAATATTACAGAAACACTTCAACCTTTTCCGTTTAAAAGAAAAAAATAACACTATCAACTGACAAAATCATTTGTCTAGGCCATATGTTCTCAGATGAAGAAAATTATAATCTTTTGAATTCTTGATACTTGAGACTTCCTTTCTAACATCCTTCTCAGATTATTTTGCTGTGGATTCAAGGAGCCATTGTTTAAAGTATCTAAAATAACTGTACCTTGTCACCTAAGCCAAGTGATATTCAGTGTCTTCAGTGAAACTGTCAACTCTCAATCAGAATTGGTACAAGGATAAGTTATTCAGTGAGACTTCTGCTTCTGCCTACTTATTCAAACAAAGATCTCTTCAGGAAAAAAAGTTTGAACAGAAATCATTAAGAGGGCTAAAAATTTGACCCTATCATATCTGTTCTGCATGAATAATTCTGGGACAATGGCAGAAGTTGTGACTCTTAGATTGACTGAAACTGGAAGGTTTTCTGTGCATATCAAGTATGTATGTCATTCAGATTGAGGATGTTGGCTGAAGGATCACTGTCTGTGCCTGGGGCTGGGGACTGTGACGAATTCTTAATGGTAAATGCTCAGGAGGTAGGTCCTTCTGTTGATCTGATCTGTTGCCTTGTGTGATTTGTGTTAGCAGAGGAATCATAAGGAAAATGAATAGGAGACCTCTCTTCTAAACCTGGCGGCTGTGCTGGGCACCTCAGAGTTACCATCTGTGTATAAACCAGTGATTTGAGAGACAAGATGATTTCTTAAGGGCTCAAGTGCTCTCATCCTATTAGGTACTGCCCATTACTTAATCCTATCTGAAAAACAAAAATATGGAGGAAAAAAACCCAATCTGCTATTTTCTCAGAGTATTTATTGTTACTTCTTTATGAGTCATTTTCAAAGGCAGTTTTTCACACTCTTCAGAAATCTCTTAATCATGGAACACTACATCAAAAACTAATGATGTAATGTCTGGTGATTAACATAACATAAAAAAAAAAAAAGAATCTCTTACTCAAAGGATTTCTCTCTCATTAAATAGAACCCTCATTAAATAGGCCTCCTGAGGGCTCTCTTGTGGTCATGCAGGAGAAGATGGAGAAGAGAATCGGCTCAAGACTGTGGGCTTCAAACTTTTCAAACACTTCAGTGTGTTTTCATGTAACCATTCCCTTATTGTTGGCATTAACACATGGGCTGCAGTGCAAGGCATTTTTTCCGGCTTAAATAGTATTTTCAGGTGGGTTTCCATCGGGACCATCACCGTGGGGGCAGCAGCAAGCCACCATTGCTGCTCTGAGATATATTTTGTTCTCTCTCTCTGCCCTGGCTCATTCTCTGAACTAAACAGTGGCTACCAGCATCCTCTTCCCCAGTAAAGAAGCAGGGGCTCCCTCCTGGACCTTCCCCATGGGGTGGAGTAGCCTATGACCAAAATTGAAAACCAGTCCCTTTTCTTTCCTGCCCCAGTTCCCAGGCTCCTTCCTAACCAGCGTGTGAGCTGGAGGGCAGGAGCCTGGTAGCTCATAGTCCAGAAGAGTTTTGTTAAGTCTGCTTTGGCTTTAAAATACTACCTTATTCATAAAGGAGATTCACCATATGCCGATAGTGTAGGTGATCCTGGACCAAAGAAACACTTTTGCCGAAGAGAATTTAACAATAATTAAAAGGAGGAATAGAAAACCATCATTTATGTTACCTTAAGGCAGTATAATACACACAATTGGTGTGTCTTATGTATTGCTAATAAAATATTTTTGTTCAGAACACTTCAGTCCCAACATTGTGTTGATGTTCCGTCAGGTACAGGGACAGTGAGAACTCTATACATTGGAGAAGAAATACATGATATGCTACGTAATCTAAGCTCTCCAAAGGTGACAGGCTGATAAAAATTCATTTTGTCTCATAAACTTTTGAGTACAACTTGGAAAACAACTTATTTATGGGTATATGTGTGTATATGTACTTACATACAGATTCACTTAAATTATTCATCAGTTCATAAAAACATTCTACTTATCAGAAGTTCTACTTTTAATAGTATCCTAAGGAAATTATTACTCATGTCTGTAAGTACACGCATATCTGTGTTCATAACAGTACTGATTATATATTATTTATAGTAACAGAAGTTAAAACAATTAAAAAAGAAGTTAAAACAATTATTCTAAAAATAAATAAGCATCCAGGTGATAAAATATTATATAGTCATTAAGTGAGATATAAATATTAAAGATATAGAAAAATGTTAAAGATCTAGTATTAAGTGAAAAAAGCAAATTACAAAATATTAGGTACCTTAAAATTCTATTTTTATGAAAAGAAAACAAAACCAAACCAAGCACATGTAAAACAAAGACTGAAAGAATAGAACAAAAACCAAAATGTCCATGTCACTGGTACTGAAAGGTACGGGTAATTTGTATTTCTTTCTTTTTCTGTATTTGCTAAATTTTCCATTATAATTCTGTTCCTTGATAATAATAATGAATTAAGGATCTCATGTAGTGATAATGTAGGAATCTCTAATGTCATGATAAATTGAATCTATTTCTAAGATGTAAGGCAGGGAAATGAATATTTTAAAGACATTAGATTGCTAATATGCCACCATCCAGTTTAAATCATCACTTGAATATGCAAAACAAAAGAAGGTAAAATATGAAGACCAGGAAAAAAATGCTTACTACTTTTCTAAACCTTAAAAGTAAATCAACATGCAAACAACTATACTGGATTAAGGAAATACCCTCAAGAATACTCACTTTATTCCAAGATAGTGTCTCCAAACCAGCTTTCAGACAGACAGTAACAATTACATACTGTGCACGGAGATGAGAAGGGGAAATAGATTGGAAAAAGGTATTAAAATTTCCATTAGAATCCATGTTACCTCACTCCCTCCCTGATTCCTCCCACCCATCCCTGTTCTCCATGTCCAGTGAATTCTGGTGTCATAGGATTTGCTAGGTTTTAATTGAGGACAGAATGTAGTTTTTCAATAAATGTTTTGTATTTAGAAGCCCTTTAACATATGACAAAAATGGGCGCCTGGGTGGCTCAGATGGTTAAGCATCTGCCTTCGGCTCAGGTCATGATCCCAGGGTCCTGGGATCGAGTCCCGCATCGGGCTCCCTGCTCCTTGGGAGCCTGCTTCTCCCTCTGCCTCTCTCTCTCTCTCTCTCTCTGTCTCTCATGAATAAATAAATAAAATCTAAAAAAAAAAACATATGACAAAAATCATGTTTATATCATATATAGACATTTTTTATAAATAGCATGGAAGATTTCTTTCTCATTAGAAATCCAAGTGCTATTGATAAAAAGTGCAGTTGAACAGGGTAGATTGAAATCATAAAGACCATTTTGGCTATTCTTGGCCTTTTGCATTTCATATATACATATTTTAGAAATAGCCCATCAGGCATCTGGGTTTTTGATTGGGATTATAATGAATCTATAAATCAGCTTGAGGAGAGCTGACTTCCTCATAGTATTGAGTATTCCAACTAATGAGCATGGTATATTTCTCCATTTAGATGTTCTTAATGTCTCCAATAAAGTCTTCTAATTTTCCTCAGAGGTCTTGGACATCATTTGTTAAATTTGTTCATGTTTTTCCTTTGCTGGATACTATGGTAAAATAGTATATAAATTTTTTTATTTTCTAAATATTTGCTGCTGGTATGTTGAAATATAATTGGTTTTTAAAACATTGGCCGATATCCAGCAAACTGCCAACCTCTTTTATTAATTGTAATATTTTATTTGTAGAATTTTTTGTGTACACTTGTATCACCTCTGATTTAAAACCAATTTTTCCCCTTTCTAAGGCTTGTGCTCCTTTTCTCATCTTCTTATTGTGTTGGTTAGTAACTCCTCCACAGTGTTGGAGAGAGGCAGCAATACTGAGCAACTTTCTTATTCTTAATCTCAAAAAAAAAAAAAGCTCTAAGTGTTTCATTAAGTATGATTTTGTCACAGTGTGTGTTCCTGTGCCACAGATGTGTGATATACACTGAGTGTTTGAAGTCCTACTTTTGAAGCAGACTTTATGTCCACTCCCTAGCTCTAGATTCAGCATCCCAGCTAGCCTCCATCATCTCATCTAAACTATTCCAAAACCTTAAAGGTGCCCAGGCACTGGCCTCTACCTACTGCTCCAAGTTCATCTTTGCCATTATCCTGAACTTCCCTTGCCCAACACATGTTCACACTGCGCTCTAGTTCCATTGGCCTTCTTTAATTCTCTGAAAGCATTAGGGTGGACTCTACCTCCCTGGAGGTTTGCTGTATTCCTCCAGGCACTATCTTTGGGCCTAGTACTTCCTCAAACCCACTGGCACTGGGAACAGTGTATCAGGAAAGCTGAGTTAATGATCTCACCATGCTGACCCTGCCAACTCTACCATCTCTCCTTTGGCATCTCATATTTAGCATTGGTCAGGTCCCCTTTCCTTCTTTAATTGCTATGCTAAATTTATTTTGCTATAATTTGTTGGTGGTGGTTTTACTATCTATACTTTTTTTTTTTTTTGCCTTGGGAGATAGAGATTCCATGAGATCAATTTACTCTGGCATCTTAAGGACTATCTTGTACATTTGTATATATGCATGCATGTCTGTATGTGAGGAGGTCTGAAAAGAAGGAAATTTGCTGTATGCATATGTCCAAATAAATAAGAAACTACTATCTAACCACATTTGATGTTTAGGACTATATAATACAGAGTTAAAAGCCACACCCAATATCATGAAATAATAGAGACAACCAGCTAAAGTGAAAAGAGGCAATATGCCAATAAATTGCTTCTTACATAGAAGAAAACATGAGGAAAAATGGTTTGTAGTTTCTTGTTCCAACATATGTCGTTAAATGAAAAGGAATAACATGCAGAGGAATATGTTTCTACTTGCATACAAAAGGGATAACATAAAGTTAAATACACATCTATAATTTTTAGGATTATGAGTTAAGAAATTAGTGGCAGACACAAAACTCAGAAGCTATAAAGCAAAATATCGATAAATTTAACTACAGAAAACTAATCGGAAGAATATATGCGTGACAAAAATGCCATGAAAAGTGAAAATGTAAAACTGAGAATATATTTTTGTAACAAATGTGAGAAAAAAAATCCTTAACATATAAATATCTACTACTAATAATAAAAAGACCAACAAAATAATAGGACTGCTAAAGTAATTCAACAAGCCTTCACAAAAGAAGAAATGAAAGTGGTTTTTCATGAAAATATGCTTTTTTTCAAGGCAAAAACTGATAGGATACCATCTTACCTATTAGATCAAAAAGTGTGAGAAGACTACCACCCATAGGGGCTTAGGGAAACTGATATTCTTATACCTAGATGTTATAAGAAGAACCTTTTTAGGGGATAATTTAGTAATGATTTTCAAAATTCACAGTACTCTCTGATCCAGCAATTACACTTCTAGAAATTTATCCTACAGGGGCGCCTAGGTGGCTCAGTTGGTTAAGCGACTGCCTTCGGCTCGGGTCATGATCCTGGAGTCCCGGGATCGAGTCCCGCATCGGGCTCCCTGCTCGGCAGGGAGTCTGCTTCTCCCTCTGACCCTCCCCACTCTCATGTGCTCTCTCTCTCATTCTCTCTCTCTCTCAAAAAAAAAAAAAATTTATCCTACAGATATACTTACTCATGGGCATAAAGGATAATCTTTGCAGCATTGTTGGCAATGGCAAAGGACCCCAAACAGTCTTAAGGTCCACTAATAGGAGACTGGCTAAATAAATAGTGGTGAGTTAGGCATATAAGCAGCCCTGAAAGAATGAAGTAGATATTTATGGACTGGCTTGAAGCCATCACCAAGGCATATTGTATAGTGAAAAAACAAGATATAGAAGGCACCTCCCTATCTGTACAAAGGGAGGACATATACATTTGTTAAATGTATTTCATATTTCTAGAAATTATATATATACTCCCACACATATACACACATGCATATGCAACCATTGTAATGGTTCCTTCTTGGAGAAGGTATTGGAGCATGAGGGAGAATTAAAATTTATGAAATTCTTATAATGCTTGAATTTTTCAATTAAAAACTAGGAAAAGTGATTGAATCATATGGGTGATCTTACCGTATAAATGAAATTTCCAAGAAACAAATAGTCTGTAGTGTGACCCCCTTGTAAGACCATATCTGAAAAATGAAAAAGTCATTTTTTTTAATCTTTATAGAGTCTGAAACATAGACTTGAATTTATTTTTATCAAAGGAACCCATACTGGCCACCAAAAATGTTTCTCAATAATTGGTCAAATTTCTAAAGTGACAACAATGCTTGCTTGGCCTGTCACAATTGTGACATTTTTCTATTTCTTATTCTCTCCAAAGACATATTAAGCAAAAAATGAGTAAATAAATTACAAGGAATGCATGAATATGATTATGAAACCTAGTTTTACATGCATATAAACCATCTGGCAAGTTGAAAGCCCAAACAATCTCATGAGTGATGCTAGGAAACAAGGTTAGGATCTAAACATTTTAAAATCATACTTGTTACTCTTTTTCTTTTCCAGGATTACTAAAATAATCAACCTAACAGATAATTTAAATTTACAATGGAATTTCATATTCTCTTATTGCTAAGTCTGCTATAACTTATGAATTTCATTCTGTATAAAGATTAGGATGATTTTTTCACTTATTTTCACTTTTTAAAATTCTCAAATATATACTTGTGCTTCTGGTCCTGGTTGATATGGAAATTTGGGGGTGCAAATTCCTGATCCTAATACCAATTCAGAAGCTCACATATTTCATTTTCTCTTGATTTAGAACCCACTAAAATGCACAAGGCTCATACTCTTAAAATTATCTGCAGTGGAGTATTAAGGCATCTCATTGACAGAAACTAGAGGTAAATATGTGGGCCAGGTTAGACCAGCTAGGGAAGTGACAATCAAGAGTCTGGATTGTGTACAGATTTAACTTGGTGAGTTTTAATGGGAATAGGGTGATAGTAGAGATGAGAACAATCTTGCAATTGACTAGAAACAGGGAGAAAACTGCATAGAAAGGCCATACTGAGTTATGTTGTCCAGATGCATATTCACAAAGGGAAGAGAGAAGTTGTAAGCTTTGTTGGGACAAAAGGGAAACTTCCAGTTTGCTCATGGTAATGTGAAACAAATTCTTTTCCTTCCGGATATTGTACAAAATCAATGATGCAAACAGAGAAAACCTCCACAGGATCTATGTCAGGGAAACTATGAGACAAAAAATCCACAATCTCAGAAAGCTAATGAGGGCTTCCAAGCAGCTAAGGTGAGCAGAAACTATGCTTGGTGATGATAAAAGCACCAGGGCAAAGTAAATACCAAGCTGGCCGAGGGTAACAGACCTCAGAAATATCAGCAAAAATACTCTCCTTGAAAGAACCTTCCTCCAGTAGCTGGGAAATAAAAATCGAATTTCTTGAGGAATAATATAAAAGAAGTAGGCACAGCATCCATAAAAACAGACTATAGGAAAAAAGGCAGGGTATTCTATGTGATTTGAGTGGTTACTATTCACTACACTATAAATTTGTCTAATGTATGTGTTTGAAATTGGTTTGAAATCAGGGGCTTCTGGGTGGCCCAGTCGGTTTAGCATCCCACTCTTGATTTCAGCTCAGGTTATGATCTCAGGGTCGTGAGATGGAGCCCCACATTGGGCTTTGCCCTCAGCACAGAGTCTGCTTGAGATTCTCTCTCTCCTCTCCCTCTGCCCCTCCCCCCATCCATGCTAAAAATAAATAAATAAATCTTTAAATTGAAAAAAGAAAAATTGTTTGAAAGCAAATTAATAGAAGAGCACCAAAACTTATTAAAGTATACTTACCAAGGAATTAAAAAAAAAAAAAACCTATTACAACCAGCCAACAAAGAAATGATTGGAGAAGCCAGAGCAAAAAGACTTATTGTGCGCATTTTATATATTTAACTATAGAATTAAAATAAAGCAAAACCAAAAAATATGGTGCTAAAACGATCAATCTGATTATAATTATTCAGTGCCCAGACACTGTGGGTATGATGCAATTTATATAAGATCCGGGGATACAGGTTAATTAGATGGGAAGTAGAGTAAGTTTGCAGATTTTCTCATCTGTAATTGGGAGTCAATAAAGAATATTCAAAGCTAACAATCAAGTAATGGAATTACAAGTTTACATAAAGTATACAAGTATGCCATGTTCAAGATAATGGGTTGCTAGAGGAAAGGGAAGGGAGATGGAAGGACTGGAAACATAATTTTATCATACTTGGAAACCAATGGATTTGTCCAAAGAAACAGAGCACTGTCTATATAAACTTATAATAAAAATAAGCATAAGAAAAAAATTCAAACCTTCCTGGATACCATAAGACAACACACAAAAAACCCACAAAGAAAGCCAGGCACATAAAGATTAGAAAAGTATATTAAAACAGAAAATGCAGTCAAATGAGATATTGCAAACAAAAACCCGTTTCTCTCTCTAATTGCGTCTCAAAAACAAAACCCAATTCTATGCTGTATACAAGCAACAGACCTAAAAAAAGTAATTCATGAAGTTTGAAAAGTAAATTACAGGCATGGAAAATACAAATTCAAAGCACAAAAATGATATTAAGAAGAAACTGAGGCTGAAAAGAATGAAACAAGACAAAGAAGAGAACTTTGTAATGCCAAATGCTATAGGTTGCAACGAATATGTAACAACTAGAAATACTGGTGCAACAAATAAAATACATTTCTAAACTATAAATTATGAGAAATTAAAAGGGAAACAAATATGTTAGTAGTAGTAGCAGACTTTACCTTACCTTTCTCAGTACATGATAGACTAGTGACAAAAGAAAAAAAAAATTAGAAGGACCAGGACTTTTCCTTCTACCTATGAAGAAGCAACAGTAATTTCCCTCTTTCTATAATCAATTAGAAAGTTGAACAAAACATATGAAATAATTCTTTCAGATACTGGCTAAAAAGCAGCACAGGGTTGTGATCCCTGAGAGAAAGGTAAACAATTAGGTGAGACCTACCACTGCCCTTGGTTCATACTTGGAGGCAATTTCTGGTGATGAGACAGAGATTGGATTTTAGAGAGGCCAAGATGGCTGGAATTTGCAGAAGTGAACACTGGAAATGAGAGAACAATGCTGAGAATTAGCTCCAGAAAGTCACATGGGGTCTTCATAAGTCTTTGGTTGAATGCCAATCTGCATATGTGTACTGAGAAACTTCACAAGGTCACCAACAAGCAATTACTGTGGAAAACCAAATTACCACAGAACTGCAAGTTGAAAATTGCCAGATCTAATATAAAGCTAGGATTTACTCAAATTTCCATGAGCCAAAATAAAGACACATCATTCAATATATGAAGCGTTCAGTAGACACCCAAGAAGAGACAACCTTTGTACAGGAACTAAATTACTTCTATAGTAAAAGATACTCTAAGAGACTCAAAGAAAAACAGATCTTAGAAGGATCAAACTATTTATAGGGAATGTAACTGCCGGCCAAAACAAAGTCAATATTTAAATGTATACCACAAAAAACATTCAGCAGCATAAAATTCACAATGCCCAGTATCCATTATAAAATTATATATATGAAGAAGCAAAATTTTGACCCATAGCAGGGGAAAATTCGTAATAGAACCAACACAGAAATAACAGACATGTGGGAATTAGCAGAAAAATCTCTAAGATAGCTATTATAAGTATCACAATTACACTCAGGCATTTGAAAAAAAATGAGAGAAAGGAAAGAGGTAAAGAAGTTTCTAGAGATGAAGAGTATTAACATATGGAAGGAAAATGTCACTGGTTTGATATTAACTTCAGAGAGACTGTTAAATAAAAGATCAGTGAACTTAAAGACATGGCAAAAGAAACTAAAAATGAACCAAAAGAGAAAACAAAGATGGTATAAATGAACAGAGAGGTGGGAAAATACCAAGAGTTCCAACAGATGTGTAGTTGGAGTCCCAGGAGAACAGGAAAAAGACATCTGTGAAAAAGCTAACATCATGATTAATGGTAAAAAAAATTTTTTTTCCTCCTAAGAGGGAAAGAGCAAACATGTCCACACTCACTACTTTTATTTAACATTTTTCTGGAGGTCGTAGATTCTGCATCAGTGCAAGAAAAATAAATGAAAGGAAGTAAACCTCTCTTTATTCACAGACAACATGGTTGTATATATAGAAAATCCTAATAAAGCAAAAAAATAGCTACTAGAACAAATAGCAAATTTAGCAAGGACACAGGATGCAAGTTATTGTAAGAAATAAAAGGTATTTCTATATAGGAACATTGAAAAATTGGAAAATAAGATCTAAAAATGTCATTTATAGTAGCATTCAAAACTTGAATGCTGATGGATAAGCTTAACAAAAGATGTGCCAAGACTGTACATTTAAAAACTCCAAAACATTCCTGAGAGAAATGAAAGACAACTTAAATCATTGGAGAGATATACTATATTTATGAACTGGAAGACTCGGTAATGTTAAAATGTCAATTTTCCAATTCTCCTGATGTTAATCTATAGATTAAATGCAATTGCAATCCAAATCCCAATATTTTTAATTAGAATTTGAAAAGCTGATTTTTAATAATTTATATTGAAATTCAAAGGACCTAGAATAGCCAATTTTTTTTCAGAGAAGTTATACTACCTAGTTCAGGATTTAAATATAAAGTAGTTATCAAGACAATATGGTCCAAGAATAGACATGTAGATCAATGAAATAGACATATTTCATCAGTGAAATCATCAAATCAGTGAAACAGATTTCAGATATAGATCCATACATACAGTTTCAAAGATGCCAACATAATTTCATGGGAAAAACATAATCTTTTCAACAAAAGGTACTGTAACAATTGGACATCAATATGCAAAAAATAAATCTCAACTTTGACATCAAACCATAAACAAGAATTAAAATAGATCAGAAAACTAAACATAAAACCTAAAAAGAGAAAACTTCTAAAAGAAAACAGCATTAAGTCTTTGTAACCTTGGGGTGGGCAAAGATTTCTTAGGACAAAAAGAAAAGCACAGACCATAAAAATGTTTCGATAAATTGTGCTTAAAATTTAATACTTCTGATTTTAATAATATTAATTAGCCAAGGCATAGATTAAGGGAAAAACTTACAGTGTACACATGAAAAAGGATTCTTATCTAGAAAGAACTCTTGCAACTCCCTAAGAAAATAATTCAATTAAAAAAGGGGCAAAGGACTTTAAAAAAAAGCTCCTTCAGAGAAGGTATACAAATGACAATCACATGAGAGAGGGTCTATATCATTAGTCATCAGAAAAATGCAAAATAAAATCACAAAGAGCTAGTGTATAAATATTTTAGTGATGTAAACAATCAGTGATACAGGATAAAATGGGGTAAAATTATTCACACTGAATTTCTAATTTAAGATTATTTGATAAGAAACCATCATACAAGTAAAATTACAGTCCCTGATCTATATATACCCAAGGTGCAAATGGCCTCCCCATACAATGGGCTTCTATGGCAACAGAACCTTTTTCCAAGACCTTTCTGTGAGGATCTCATGCCTGGGTCTTGATCCCTGCCCCCATCACCACTCCTACTTTCCTGCCCTAAGAGCCTAAACTACCACAGCTGCTGGAGATACCCAGCTGCAACTTGCATAAGACCAGCCCAATCTCTGAGAACTCAAAGAGGGTAAAAAAAAAAAAAAATGTGATATTGAACAGGTCAGTGACAGTGTTATAAGTAAATTAAAAATGGAAAATACATCCTAAATTTTAAATAATTATAGTGACCTTTTAGAACAAAATTTTCATTAGCTGCAAATCACCAGAAATATAATTAATATATAGAATACAAAGCATTGGAAAGCATTAAAAAATGTGAACATTTTTAAAATATGGAAAATCATCATTCCTTGCCTGTTTGTACTTGTACTGGAGCAGTAATTCCCAAACTTGTCTGTACTTTGGAATATTCTGGTGAGCTTCATAAGCTACTGATGCCTGTGGCCTAACCATGGAGATTGTGATTCAGTTGGTTTGGGAATGGTCTGGGCTTTGGAATTAAAAAAAAAAAAAAAAAATATCTTCCACCGATTCTAACATACATACAGACAAGTTTGGGAACTGCTGTAATTAGTAGAAAATGGATTAGTAGAAGATGGATCCTCTCTCTTTCTCTCTCTCTCTCTCTCGTTATTAATGTCTTGTATTAACAGATTTCATGTGATACAAGTTATAACATAAAGAACACTATGTAGATAATGTACACCTGGTCAGTTACATTTAGTATGACACATTTAGGCTGAATTTACAAAGTAGGAACCTGGAAACACTGGTTGTCACTTCACATAACTTCACAATGGTGAGTGAGAGTTTGTGATTATGTAGTTTGCTTGCCTGTTGTGTAGAAAATACCTTTAAACTTGAACATGTGTTAAACCTATTAGTGCCAAAAAACTGCACCAGGTGTTTGTTGTGAGCAGTTAAATAATTCAGTCCCATTAACTTTTAAGGAAATTGGCAAAGATTATTTAATTAGTTCTCTGTCCCAGAAAGCACAAATAATTAGTAATTGTTTATTCCTTATAGAGAATATGGGGGTGTTGCGAGTATGTGTGTGTGCACTGGGGAACATGTTAAGTGTCATGGGATTGAAAATTTTCATGAATCTCAGAGAAAAATGCCAAAAAATGAATGTTTTAAAAAGAATTAGCTCATTTAATACTTGACAGTAACAACAATTTCTGTAAAATACTAATTTAGTAAAACCATGGTATTTCTGGTTCTGGATTTGCATTCGTTATTACTACAGTGGTTCAGATCCCATTCTATATTTTGAGGATGATCTATGATCCCCCAAATATATTCTATTTATTGTATAGTGAGCACTCTTTCCTCTGGACTATTTGATATATTATGAAGTTAAGTCTTCACTAACTTTTTTTTTTTTACCAGATTTATTGAGATATAATTTACATACCATAAATCCACACACTTAAAATGTACAGTTCAATGGCTTTTAGTATATTAACAGAGTCTTGTAACTATCAGCATAATCAATTTTGGAACACTTTCATTCCCCCCCCAAAAAAGAAACCCCAGACCCCTCAGCTGTCACTGCCATCCCTCCATCCCCCCAGCCTTAGGTGACACTAATCTATTTTCTGTCTCTATGTATTTGCCTATTCTGGACATTTCCTGTAAATAGACTCACACACTATGTGGTCCTTGTGACTGGCTTCTTTCATTCAGTATAATGTTTTCAAGATTCATCACTGTTGTAGCATGATCAGTACTTCATTCCTTTTTATTAACACTATTCCATTGTATGGATGTAGCACACATCCATTGTATATCCATTCATTGATTAATGAATATCTGGGCTGTTATGAATAATGCTGCTATGTTTACAAATTTTTCTGTGGGCGTAGATTTTAATTTCTCTTGAGCATATACCTAGCAGTGTAATTGCTGGATAATATGGTAACTCAATGCTTACCCATTACAGGAAGTGCCAGACTGTTTCCCAAAGCAGCTACACCATGTTACGTTCCTGCCAGCTGTGTATGAGGGTTCTGGTCCCCACATCCTTGCCAGTACTTATTGCTATGTGTCATTTTGATTATAGCCAACCTAATGGACATGAAGTAGTACCCCACTGTGGTTTTAATTTGCATTTGTTTAATGATTAATGATGTTGAGCATCTTTTCATGTATTTATTAGTTATTTGTATATCCTTTGGGGGGAAATGTCTATTCAAATCTTTTGTGTTTTAAAAAATTGGGTCTTTTTGTCTTTTTACTGTTAAGTTGTAAACATTATTTACATATCCCAGATAGAAATCTTTGTTATAAATATAATGGGCAAATGCTTTGTTCCATTCCGTGGGTTGTATTTTCATTTTTTTATTGAAGTATAATTAACATACAATGTTTTATTAGTTTCAGGTATAAAACATTAGACAATTCTATCCATTATTCACTGCTCACTATGATAAGGGTTAGTCACCATCTGTCACAATACAAGATTATTACAGTATTATTGACTATATTCTCTATGCTATATATTTCACCTTTATGACTTATTTTATAAATGGAAGTTTGAACCTTTTAATCCCCTTTATCTATTTCACCCATCCCCCATCTTCCTTCCATCTGGCAACCACGAATTTATTCTCTGTATTTGTCTGCTTTTTTGTTTCTTTGTTCAGTTGTTTTGTTTTTAGATTCCAAATATAAGTGAAATCATCTAGTATTTGTCTTTCTCTGTCTGACTTATTTCACTTAGCATAACACCCTCTATGTCCATCCAGATGTCACAAATGGCAAGATCTCATTCTTTTTTATGGTTGAGTAATATTCCATTGTGTGTACGTAAGTGTACCACAGCTTCTTTAGTCACCTATGAATGGACACTTGGGTTGCTTCTACATCTTGGCTATTATAAGTAATGCTGCAATAATCATAAAGGGGCATGTATCTTTTCAAATTAGTGTTTTTGTTTTCTTTGGGTAAATACCCAGTAGTGGAATAACTGTGTCATATCGTATCTATATGTTTAGTTTTTGAGGAACCTCCATACTGCTTTCCACAGTGGCTGCACCAATTTACATTCCCATCAACAGTGCATAGGGCACCCTGTTCACCATATCCTCACCAACACTTATTTTTTGACTTTGGGGAATTAGCCATTCTGATTGGTATGAAGTGATATCTCATTATGGTTTTGATTTACATTTCCCTGATGATTAGTGATGTTGAGCATCTTTTAATGTGTCATTCAGCCATTTGTATGTCTTCTTTGGAAAAATGTCTATTTAGGTCCTCTGCCCGTTTTTAATCAGATTGCTTTTTATTTTATGTTAAGTTGCATAAATTCTTTATATTTTTTGGATATTAACTACTTTTCAGATACATCATTTGCAAATATCTTCTCCCATTCACTAGGTTGCCTTTTGTTGATGGTTACTATTGTTACGTAGTTTTCGTTTTTTGTAGTGTATTTTTCTGGTTTTGGTATCAGAGCAATACTGGCTTCATAGAATGAATTTGGAAGTTTTATTCCTCTATTTTTTGGGGGCTATTTTGAGAAATAGGTATTAACTCTTCTTTAAATATTGGGTACAAAAATAGGTGTTAGAGCGCCTGGGTGGCTCAGTTGGTTAAGCGACTGCCTTTGGCTCAGGTCATGATCCTGGGGTCCTGGGATCGAGCCCCACATCGGACTCCCTGCTCAGCGGGGAGCCTGCTTCTCTCTCTGCCTCTGCCTGCCACTCCCCCTGCTTGTGCTCTCTCTCTCTGTCAAATAAAGAAATAAAATCTTAAAAAAAAATAGGTATTAACTCTTCTTTAAATATTGGGTACAATTCACTTGTGAAGCTGTCTGGTCCTGGACTTTATTTTTGTTGAGAGATTTTTGATTATTGATTTAATTTCTTTACTAGTAATCGGTCTGTTTAAATTTTCTATTTCTTCTAGATTCATTTTGGAAGATTGTATATTTCTAGGAATTTATCCATTTATTCTAGGTTATCCAATTTGTTGTATATAATATTTCATAATATTCTCACATTTTTGTATTTGTGTGGTGGTGGTGTGATTTCTCCTCCTTCATTTTGGACTTTGAGTGCTCTCTTTTCTTTTTTTCTTAAAGAGTGGCTAAAGGTTTATCCATTTTGTTTATCTTTTCAAAGAACCAGCTCTTGATTTCATTGATCTTGTCTATATTTTTACTTTCTTAATGATGTCTTCTGATGCACAAGCTTTTTTCATTTGTTTGTTTGTTTTAAGTTCCATTTACTTATTTTTGTGTTGTTTATGTTGTGGTGTCATACATCTAAGCATCTTCATCTAACCAAAGTCAAAAATATTTATCCCTATATGTTCTTCTAAGATATATTTATACTTTTAGCTCTTACATTTAGTTCTATAATCTGTTTTGAGTTTACTCTGTGTTTTGTGTCTGGTACACATCCAGATTTATTCTTTTGTAAATGAACATCCACTTATCTCAGAACTGTTTTTCAAAAAGACTATTCCTTCCCACCCTCCATTGAATTGCACTGGTGTACTTCCTAAATATCACTTAATAATAAATACGAGGGTTTATTTCTCAATTTTATTCATTGGGATACACACACACACACACACACACAACAATATTGCATTGTCTTGATTAATTGCAGGTCTGGAGTAAGTTTTGAAATCAAGAAGTGTGAGTTCTCCAACTTTTTCTTTTCAAAGATTGTTTTAGCTATTCAGAGTCACTTATGTTTTCATACAAATTTTAGAATCAGCTTGTCCCTTTCTAAAAATTCAGCTGGAACTTTGAAAAGGATTTAATTGGGCCTCTAGATTGATTTGAGAAGTATTGCCAGCTTATCATTATCACATCATCCAATCCACAAACATGGGCTATCTTTACATTCATTTAAGCCTTCTTAATGTCTTCCAACAATGTTTTGCAATTTTCAAAATATAAATTTTGCACTTTTGTTAAATTTATAAGTATTTTCTTCAGTAGTTAGTATAATTGTTTTCTTAATGTCATTTTCTGTCTTATTTCTGTTGTATAGAAATAAAATGGATTTTTGTATATTAATCTTGTACCCTGAAACTTTATTCTAATAGTATTTTAATTTTAGCATTTTATTTTTATAACATATAATTTCAGCATTTTATATATATCATGTCATATGCAAATAGAGATCATTTTACTTTTACTTTTCTAATCTGGATGATTTTTATTGCATTTTTATGCCCAACTGCACTGCCTAAAATTTCCAGTACAATAGTGAATACGAATGTTGGAAATGATATTTTTGTCCTGTTCTTGATTTTAGGGGAAAACATTCAGGCTTTCACCACTAAGCAAAATGTTAACTGTGTTTTTTGTAGATTTTTTTTATCAGTTGAGGAAGATCCATTCTATTCCTACGGTGTTGACTGCTTTTATCCTGAAGATGTATTGGCTTTTGTCAAATACTTTCTTCGAATTTATTGAGACGATCATGTAGTTTTTATCCTTTACTGTTATGATGTATTACATTATTTTTGGATGTTAAACCAATTTTGCATTCTTGGCATAATGCCATTTGGTGTTTATATATAACCTTATATATATTTCTAGTTTTGGTATGTTGATATTTTGATGAAGATTTTGCATCTATACTATTTTATGAAATTTGTTTTAAATCAGTTATGAAAAGACAGAAGAAATATGCATTTACACTATCTTACATAATTATATAATAACCTTTGCCAAGACTCTTTGTGGACTGGGTTTACTTATTTTTAATCTGAAGAACTTCCTTTAATATTTCTTGAGAAGTTTGTATTATAGTAACAAATCCTCTCATTTTTCTGTTTATATGGAAATGTCTTTATTTTGCCTTCATTTTTGAAAGATGATTTTGCTGGGCATAAGTTTCTTGGTTGACAGGTATTTTTTTCTCTCAGCACTTTGAATTTGTCATCCCACTGCCTTCTGGCCTCCATTTTTTTGTGTGTAATGAGAAGTCGTCTGAAAATCTTATTGGAGCTCCTTTGTACCTGAGTCATTTTGCTTTTGCTGCTTTCCATATTATCCCATTGTTTCTGGCTTTCAACATTTTTGCTACAATGTGTCTGGATATAGATCTCTTTGCAATTATCTCATTTAAAGTTCACTGAGCCCCCTTGGATGTACACATTAATGTTGTTAAGCTAATTTGAAGCTCTTGAGCTACCATTTCCCTGAATATTTTTCTACTTCATTCTTTTTCTGCTCTTGTTCTTATACTCCCATATGCCTAGATTGGTGTGTTTAAAGGCTTCTCACATTTTTGGAGTCTGTGTTCATGTTTCTTCATTCTACTTTCTCTCTGGTCTTCAAATTGCATACTTTCTATTAATGTAAGATCAGGTTTCATAATTTCTTCTTCCAGTTCAAATCTACCATTGAGTCACTCTAATGAATTGTTCTTTTTTTTATTATTAGTAAAATTTTCAACCCCAGAATTTTCATTTGGTTCTTTATTAGAATTTCTCTCTCTTAATTGGCAATCTTTGATGTGTCTTTATGCCTTCATACCTTTATGCATTTCTTTTGGCACTTTGAACATGTTTACATTGGCTAATTTGAACTCTTTGTTAAATCTGACATGTAGGGCCTCTCACAGGTAGTTTCTGTTACCTACTTCTTGCTGTGTGGCTCATGCAGTCCTGTCTCTTTGTGTGTCTTGTACTTTTTGGTTGTTGTTGAAAACTGGAAATTTTACATAATATATTGTAGCTACTCTGGATACTAATCCCCCCCTCCCTTTAAGGCATATATTTGCTTTGATGCTTGTTTGTTTGTTTTGTGATTCAGCTGGCTATTTTGGTGAAGTCTCTTTCCCCAGGGTTAAACCTTGGTACTGCACCTTGGAAGGTGCAGCGCTGGGCAAGCAAAGCCCCCTTGGTGTTATCTGGTCTGTCCTATGTTTTTCGCTGATTTCTCCATTAAGCTATCTGACTCATTTGGCATTTGGCATTATACCAGTTGTTAAGGTCCACTAATTACCCAGGGGTTAGTCTATGGTTTTTGACAATGTTCTGGGGCATAAATTGTACAGCAGGCTGAGCCAATTAAATTCAGGCTTGGATAGTTTTGAGACAAGTCTTTGAGGTTTGTTCTCACCTCAGGAAAGCTATTTTTATGTCTCTGTCTCTGGTTCATTCTGATAAATTAGTAGGCCTATGATTTAGCTTATTGGTCTCAATGAGGAAGAGTTATTATTTTTGAGAACATCCCTAGACTTGAACTCTCCCCCTAGTCTGTTTCAAATAGTCACTTCCTTTGGGAAGAGTTTTGGAGCTATCTCTTCTTATGTAGTACCTCTCACCATAGGCAAAATCTTACTGCCACTACTCTTGGTGATAGTGAAATTGTAGTCACTGGTCTTCTTGGCTTGCCTTCCCAACAATCTCTTAGAGATTCTCTGCCTTACAAGCAAGCTGTGGTGAAAGTGATCAGGAACCCAATATTCTTAGCCTGTAATGCCTGTGGTAGAGACTCTGTCTGATGGATATAAGTTGACTGGAAAAGGGGAGCTCTAACCTCTTGGCCACACTCATCAGGAATTTTGCCTCTTTACCTCAGAGTTGGGGGGGGGGATGAGAAATGCTAGTAACCTGCCCCTCCTGTGAGATATGGTAACCCTGATTAATAATTGAGAAGACTAGTAGTCCTACACCCTTACCACATCTGCCTGCAATGGAGCTTCCATCAGGCAGGTTGTGAATAAGAGAGTGAAGGAGTAGGTCATGGCTACAATGTCACAGACTTTTGACATTCTTACTGAGTTGCAGTAGATTTGCTTGAATAAATGTTTCTTCATTTGTCTTTAGGATAATATCCAGAGTTGTGTTTTTATAGTTTTGACCAGTTTGGCTTATTTGGTTGGAGAGCAGATCCAAAGAGCCCCTCACACTTCGATCCCAAAAGGAACTTTTTGTAAGCTTGTGATTTTGCTGTATTTGTCATCATTTGAAAGTTTTGCCCATTTTCTTTACAAGGAAGGGCTTTAGCTATATTAATGGCAGATCCATTCTTTTAAATACCAACAAACACAAACACATGCAACTCAAACTCAATGTTTAAAAAAATATGTCCACAATAAAAGACATATTGCTAGTAATACCCAATGAAAATTAAATCTGATTAAAGAAAAATAATTATACTTTATACCTTAATTTGTGGCTGTGAACCCATTATACAGCAATAGCATACTTCATAAGTATGTCTCCTACATTTAGATGTTTTAGACTCAGGTCAGTCTGTAGAAAAACTTCACACATAATGTTTGTGTTTTTTTTTAATTGTACATCAGGAAAAGGAGACTTGGTCTAATAATAAAGTATACTGAACTTGTGTTATAATCTAAATTGAAGTGTGGAGTTTGGGAAGTGAAACAAGAAATAGACATAAATTTCAAACTTACAGAAGGTATTTATAATTCATTAGAACTGTTGTGTTTTCTATCAGACCTTCTGACTCAAATATTTATTACAAATTAACAATAAAAGCACTAATTTTCAATTTATATATGTCCAAGACAAAATGTGTTCTAAAGATCAACTGTTAAATCTCAACCAAATTGTAATATTACATATAGGTAAATATTTTTAAATTCCTTTTTTTTTTTTTGCCTTCAGTTCTTTCCATGGAGACAAACACACACACACACACACACACACACACACACAAACACAGAAATATTGGCCCCAGTGAGAAAAACATGCTCTTTGTTGAATATATGAAACAATGAAGCCATTACCATGCTCCAGCATTTTCATGGGCATCCAGAAAAGAATGAAGGAATGGATCAAAGCATTTAAACACTGAAACCAAAACACCTAAAAGAAAGCAAAGCAAGAAAGTTATGATAGTACATTGTTCCAAATCTAAAAATGTGACATAATGAAATATGCTTGTAGTTTGAAACAGTTATAAAGCCAAAATGTTTTCCTGGAGATGGAAAAATTCTATTTCTTCTACTTCTAAAAGAAATGACTGTGAAAGCATGGGATATTATTTGAAAAGAAAACTCATTAAATAAAAATGTGTAGAACTCAAATATAGAATATTTGTTATAAAAAATTACAAAACCAAAATTGTCCAATGAAAAAGAACCAGAAGCAATTTTTAAAAGAAATAAAAATATTTTCAATACTTAGGTTGTAGTATTTTAAATATAATTTCATATGATAAACTCTGCATCTTTACATCTCCACCCAGACTCTGGTCAAAATAAATTTTAATAAACCACATACAATTTTCTTAGAGGAAATCTTAATAATATAAAATCCCTAGGGTCAAACAAAGGTACACCTTGGGGTTAGGAGATGGTTGAACAACAAAAACAAATCTTTGTTCTTTTGGTTCTAAATATATCAGTTATTTTTATGCTTGCCAGGAAGACTTACAGATAAAGGACTAGAGAAGAAAAAAATGTGGAAAAAACATATTTTGTCCTGTGACCTAAATTTCCTGGAGTAAAGCTATTTTTAGGAAAGAATGTAAGAAACTGGTTTAAAAACACAGCTAATGCCAAATTGGAAAACCTCAAGACTCATGGAATATTGGGTAGAATACATAGAAGTTTTTGTCTTGGTACTGGAGAAAAATTATCTTTGGACTTAGCACAACTCCTGTCCTTCCTAATAAATATTAAGATGCAGATCCACAAGGATTAAATTGTTTCTAGTTAACTTACTTGTGTTCCAGAACAAAACTCAAGAACATGGTAATACAAAATAAAAAGCTTTTATGCACAGCAAAGGAAGCCATCAACAAAACAAAAAAGCAACCTACTGAATGGAGAAGATATTTGCAAATGATACATCCAATAAGGAGTAAATATCCAAAATACATTTAAAAACTTCTACAACTCAACACCAAAAAACCAAATAATCTGATTAAAAATGGGAAGACATTTTTCTAAGGATGACATACAAATGGCCAACTAACACATGAAAAGATGCTCAATATCACTAATCATCATGGAAATGCAAATCAAAATCACAATATCATTTTATATCTATCAGAATGTCTAAAGTCATAAACACACACACACACACAAACAAGTGTTGAAGAGGATATGAAGAAAAAGGAACCCTGTGCACTGTTGGTGGCAATGCAAAGTGGTGCAGCCACTGTAGAAAACAGTATGGAGGTTTCTCAAAAAATTAAACATAGAAATACCATATAATCTAGTAATTCCACTACTGGGTATTTACCCAAAGAAAACAAAAACACTAATTCAAACAGATATATTCACCCCTATGTTTACTGCAGCATTATTTACAATAGCCAAGACATGGAAGCAACCCAACTGTCCATCCATAGAAGAATGGATAAAGAAGATGTGTGTGTGTGTGTGTGTGTATATATATACACACACACACACACACAATGAAATATTACTCAGCTATAAACAAAAGTATGTCATCAACCATTGACAACAATATGGATGGGCCTAGAGGGTATTATGCTAAGTGAAGTAGGTCAGGCAGAGACTGACAAATACCATATGATTTCACTTATATGTGGAATCTAAAAAATAGATGAACAAACAAAAAGCAGAAACAGACCCATCAATACGGAGAACACACTGAAGGTTGCCAGAGGGGTGGGGGTAGGGGGATGGGCAAAGTGGGTGAAGCGGTGTGAGAGATACAGGCTTCCACTTGTGGAATGAATAAATCATGGGGATAAAAGGTACAGGCATAGGGAATATAGTCAATGGTACTGTAATAGTATTGTATGGTGACTAATGGTAGCTACACTTGTGAGCATAGCATAATGTATAGATTTGTTGAATCACTATGTTTTACACTTGAAACAATGTAGCATTGTGTGTCAACTACTTCACTAATTTTTTTTAAATAAAAAACATGTAAAGAAAAAATATTCATATATATATGAATATATATAATATATATGAATATATATAAAAATATCCATCACCTAGGTAAATTTCATGATATCAGACATCAAATCCAGAATTACCAGGCATGCAAAAAAAGCAGAAAAATACTACCCAAAATAAGGAAGTAAACAAATCAATTAAATCCAACCCCCAACCAACATAAATGTTAGAATTTGCAGATAAGGATGTTGAAAAAGTATAACTCTGTTCTTTATGTTCAAATGGTAAGTAGGTAAATAGAAGATATAAAAAATTTCTAAATAGAAATTCTATGGATTAAAAGCTATAATTTTTGAGATAATAAATTTACTAGATCGCAGTAATGCAGATTCAACACTGCAGAAGGAAAAATTAATGACATAGATATTGCAGTAGTAAATTGAAGACAAAATAATTTCTAAAAATACCCAAAATTTAACAGAGAGGAAAATGTATGGAACAAAAATATGGATTCAATGAGGTTTTGGATAACTTCAAGTGATCTAATATATGAATAATTGGAAGCAACAGAAGGCGAGGAGGTCGTCCGGAAAAAAATATTTGAAAAAACAATAGCTAAAAATTTTCTATATTTGATATAGACTATAAACCAGGAAACTTATAAAGGACAAAATGGAAAATATTTTATATTCTTTGGGGTCCACATTGATCTCCATTGCAACTATTCAATTCTGCTCTTATAACTTTAAAGAATCACAGGGAATTTTTAAGTGAATGGGCATGGCTACTTCCCAATAAAACTTTATAAAAGCAGGCAGAGGACTAGATTTGGCCTATAGACCATAGTTTGCTGATCTTCTTACTATCAACCTACAGATCCAAGAAGCTCAAAATACCCCAAGCACAAGAACCATGAAGAAATGAGACATCACAATCAAATTGCTCTAACTTGGTAATAAAGAAAAAGATCTTCAAAGCAGACAGATGAAAAAAGACACATTAAAGTCATAAAGATGAAGATAACAGTAATTCCACATTAAAACAATGCAAGTAAGAAGACAATGGAAATTGCTCAAAGAAATAAACTATCAACCTAAAATTTTATGCCAAGCAAAAATAACTTTCAAAAGTAAAGGTAAAATGAAGATTTTTTGAGATATATAAAAGCTGAAAGAGTTCATCACCAGCAGATTAGCACTACAAGAAGTTTTAAAGGAAGTCCTTCAGGCAGAAAGGAAATTACAACAAATAATAATGTGAATCTACACAAAGGATAGAAGATCACTGGAAATAATAAATATATGGGTAAAGATTGAAGTGTTTCTCTTGCTGGGACACCTGGGTGCCTCAGTTGGTTAAGCGTCTGCCTTTGGCTCAGGTCATGATCCCAGGGTTCTGGGATTGAGTCCCGCATCAGGGAACCTGCTTCTTTCTCTGCCTGCTGCTCCACCTGCTTGCTCAGTCTCTCTCTGACAAATAAATAAACAAAAATCTTTAAAAAAAAAAAAACCAAACCCAAAAAGTATTTCTTTTGCTATTTAAATCACTTTTAAAAATGTTCAAACACAAATATGAATATGGTATGGGGTTTTTAACATATGTAAAAGTAACATGTATGACAATAGTCCAAAAGTCAGAAGGAGAGAAATGGAAGTATACTATTAAGTTTTTTATACTGTGTGTGAATTAGTATATCACTTGAAGGCAGACTATACTAACCTGAAGATGTATAAAACCTAAACAAATTCTTAAAAAAAAAAAAAAAAGAATTAAAGCTAAGAAGACAACAAGGAGATGAAATGGAATTCACAAAAATTAATCCAAAAGAAGTCAGAACAACAGAAAACAAGGAAACAAAGTTTATTAGGAAAAATGGAAAATATATAGAAAGATGGTAAGTTTACACCAAAACACATCAATAAACACATTAAATATAAATGCTTTAAACATTCAGTATAAAGGCAGATATTATCAGATTGGATAAAAAAGCAAGACTACAAACTGCCTACAAGAAACACACTTTAAATATGAAGACACAAATAGGTTATAAGGATGGAAAAACATACAGAAACAGTAAAAAAAGCTGAAGTGGTCATGCTAGTATCAGACAAAATAGATTTTAGATCAAAGAAGAAAATAAAAAGGTAATTTCTTAATGAAAAAGAGAGCAATCAAGACAATGTAACAATCCTAAACATTTATACACCTAATAACAGTACTTCAAAATACATGAAGCAAAACTGATAGAACTTCAAAGAGATAGAGAGGAATCTATACTTTCAGTTGGGAGATTTTAGTTCCTTTCCATAATTGATAGAATAATTGGACAGAAAATAAGAATGTAGAAGTTTGAACACTATGAATTTGACCTAATTTATTCATTCTGTACAAGGTAAGATGAAATATTTATAAGATAGACCATATTCTGAGCCATGAAGCAATATATTTAAAAGGACCATGTTTTTTCCAGGTGTCTATATTTTTTTATTGAAGTAAAATTAACATTCAGTGTTATATTAGTTTCAGGTATACAATATAATGATTTAATAATTCTAAACATTACTCAGTGCTCATCATGATAAGCGTACTCTTGATTCTCTTTATTTCACCCATCCTCCTACCCAGCTCTCATCTGGCAACCACCAATTTGTTCTCTGTATTTAAGAGTCTACTTTTTTACTTGTTGTTGTTGTTGTTCACTTGTTTGTTTCTTAAATTCCACATATGAGTGAAATCATATGGCACTTGTCTTTCTCTAACTTATTTCACTTAGCATTATACCCTCTAGGTCCATCCATGTTATTGCAAATGGCAAGGTTTCATTCTTTTTATGGCTGAGTAATATTCCATTGTATATATATATACACCACATCTTCTTTATCCATTCATCTATTGATGGAGACTTGGGTTACTTCCATATTTTGGCTATTGCAGATAATGATGCAATAAATATAGGAGTGCATAGGGATTAATATGCAAAATATATAAAGAACAAAATACATAATACCAAAAAAAAAAAACCCCAAATAATGTGATTTAAAATGGGCAGAGGACCTGAATAGACATTTTTCCAAAGAAGACCTAACAGATGATTAACTGACACATCAAAAGATGCTCAACATCACTAATCATCATGGAAATGTAAATTAAAACCGCAATGAGATATCAATTTACACCTGTCAAAATGGCTGAAATAAAAAATACAAGAAATAACAAGTGTTGGTAAGAATGTAGAGAAAAAGGAACCCTTGTGTACTGTTGGTAGGAATGCAAATTGCTACACCCACTATGGAAAACAGTATGGAAGTTCCTCAAAAAGTTAAAAATATAATTATCATGTGATCTAGTATGGCACTACTGGGTATTTACCCAAAGAAAACAGAAACACTAGTTTGAAAAGATACTTGCAGGTGTCTATATTTTTTTAAAGCTTCACTAATGATTGAGATGCAATTAGGTTTACTTTGATGGCCTATAAAATGCCTTTAATTCCCCTGTTAAATCTCAACTCCATGATCCCAGGAAGAAATCATTCCAAAAGAATCACTTGTCTCATCTAAAAAGACAAAGAAAAGTATTTTCCAGGACTGCCCCATTGCGCAACATGCCTCCTGAAGCTGCTCAGTGCACAATTTGTGGGACCATACATGGTGCCTTGCTTCTTTTTCTTTAAGGCTTCTCTTCCCCACATATTATTATTTAAACCTCAATTTCCTGGATAAACTAAACTACAAGGTAAATGATTGCACAGGGCTGCATCCCTTGGTTTGTGAATTATTTTTTTAAGCATCAGAAAAGGAAAAGACCAAAGGTAACTTTGGCGTTAAGTTGAGATGAAAGGCCTGCAATAAATCTTCTGTTTACCTTTGTGTTGAAAGTATTCCCTGCCTGAGAAATCCTGTAGAGTTGTGGATATGTAAGCAGGCTCTTCTGACTGCAACACTGTTCAAAGATCCCCAGAGTAAAAGGTGGTAATGAAGTGAAAATCTACATAGAAAACAAGGATTTAGTAAAAAGAACTTTTAGTCTGTAATGGAGTTAATATTGTAGCAATGTCAATTTCCTGACTTTGATAATGTATTACAACTATTAAGATATCATTATGGGGGAAATTGGTTGAAGGGTACACAGAACTGTTTTTGCATCTCCTGGTAAGTCTTATACGCTATTTAAAAACAAAAATTATTTACAAAGACGATATTAATGAGTCACATAGATTCAAACATATTTAACAAATCATGACTTAATTTTTCTGATTGATTTGAAACTGTAAATGTTGCTTTATGAGCATAAAATGAATAAATTTCTTCTGTTTAATGAGCATAAAAATAAATTGAATATCTAGATATTTAAATAATAGGCATGATACTGAACAATATGTCTACCAATAATGATATCTGTATCCCTCATAAGAACCAGTTGGTTTTATAAGCTAGTTCACTTGCCAGGTCTTGGTAGGTAGTAATTACTCAGTAAATAGTGTTGTGAATGTTCGATTAAAAAAAATACACAAAAATTCTTTATCTTGATAGTTATTATCAGAAACAAAGGGATGTTTCCTACTCATTTACTCTTCAAATATTTTACTAAGAATCATTATGCTAGCAACCATATTAAATGAAAAATACATGATCCTTTAAAAAGTTCTGGACCTTGTCAAGGAGGGAATCTTGTAATAGCAGGTATAATAATATGAGAAAAAAAAATGGTGAAGTAAGGGAGAAGTTAAAAAAGGAGAAAGAAGGGGAAAGGAGGAGAGGGGAAAGAAAATGAGAGGAAAATAGCAGGAAGATAGAAGTGACATATTTCTGCTCCATATTGTTTCTGTTTCTATGGCAGTTTAACCAGGGATTCTTCACAAAGAGCAACAAGATGGTGCAAGCTTCAATGAGCAAGCATTTTTCACATCTTTGGGCTTCTTGTATCTGCTGTTGTCTCATTGGCTAAATCAATCACATGACCAAACTCAGAGTCAGTGTGAGTGGGTACACCAAAAGATGTGGATACAGAAGGGCATGGGCAAATTTGGGGACCTTTATTATAACAATCTAACACAACATATGACCTAAGTATATTTTCTAGAATTTTGTACAGAATGTTGACAGCAACTAAAGCAAGCATTATTCTTTGTCAATCATCCTTTTTTTTTTTTTTTTTTTTGGTCTTATTACACTGGCTAGGACCTACGGATGATGTTGAATAGAATTGGTAAGAACATACATTCTTCTCCTGTTCTTCATCTTAAGGGAACAGGCTTTGCCATTAGGTATGATGTTAGCTGTAGGTTTTTCATAGAAGCATTTAGTGCTCATCAGAAACAAATGGCTGGTGCTGGTGTAGATTGGTGTCCCAGGGCTCGTGGAGGTGATAGGTTGGCTAGGACACCCAGACCCTGTTCATTCAAGAGAGTTTAAGTCTCTGAATGTAAGAGTTGATTTACTTAACTTGCCATTTAATTATATCAATATCTGCTTCATTTCTAATTAGTTTCTAATAAGCTATGTTATTCTTACATAGGATTCTGTGTTATTAATAAGTTAACACTTTATAATTAAGACATATTCATCTTCATCACTAGCCATATTTATTTTTCTGAAGGCTATTATTTCTGTTATTAATATAGCCACTTTGGCTTTTTTTTTTTAATTATTGTTTACAAGGTAAATCTTTTCCCATCCTTTTCCTTTTTACCTATCTGTGCCTTTATATTTGAAGTAGGTTTTGATTTTGTTAATCCAATCTGACAATATCTGCCTTTTAATTAGAATATTTAGACCACTTGCATTTCCGTGTAATTATAAATGTGGTTGGATTTAAATCTCCCATCTTCCTATTTTTTCTATTTGTTGCATTTAGTCTTCCTCTCTACCTTATTTACTGACTTCTTTTGAAGTAATTGAAATATTAAGATTTTTATCTCCATTATTGGTTCATTAGCCATAACTTTGGGGGGTTTTAGTTGTTCTTTAAGGTTTACAGTATACATATGCAATGTATCACAAAATTCAGATAATAGTACACTCTCAAATCCCTCCCCCCATTCTTTGTGCTATAGTTATCAGACATTTTTATTCTAAATTAATGACAAATCCCAGAATACGTTATTAATTTTGCTTTAACAGTTATCTGTCATCATGACTGAAAATGAGGGGGAAAGGGTAAGCCTTTTATTAATTCGGACATAATTAACATTTCTGTTCCTCTTTATTTCTTTGGATAGATCCAAATTTCATCCTGGTATACTTTTTCTTTTGTTTGAAGAGCTTCCTTTAACATTTCAAGTATTATAGGTCTTCTGGTGATAAATTTTCTATTTTCTTGGTTTATTTTCAAAAGACATTTTTGCTGCATATAGAATTTTGGGTTAATGGATTTTTTTTTCTTTCTTTAAGATCTTTAAAGATATTCCATTGTCTTCTGCCCTGCATGGTTTTCAATGAGAAATCTGCTTTTACTCCTACATTTATTTTCTATACATAATATTTATCTGGTTGATTTAAAGATTATTCTCTTGGTCACTGATTTTCAACAATTAGGTTAAGAAGAACATTTGTGTGTTTTTCTGATTTTTCTCTCTGTGCGTCTATAATTGCTATGTCTTCATATTTACTGATCCTATTTCTGAAGTTTCTAATTTGCTCTTAATCCCATCCAGAAAAATGTCCATTTTCTATTTGTATTTTTCATCATAAGGTTCTATTTGGTTCTTTTCTATATCTTCTGTTGTTCTCCTCATTACGTTCATTTCTTCCTTTATATTCTTGCACATGTTTATAAGATTTAAATACGTGTTTTAAGTTCTTATCTACTCTTTCTAACAACTTTATAATTTTTATATCTGCTCTCATTGACTTATTTTTCACATTATGGATCTTATTTTCCTATTTCTTTGCATGACTGATATCTTTTATTGGATGCACAACTATGAATTTTGTGTTCTTGAGTACTTAGTTCTTTATTTTTTCAATTCATTATTTTTAGTTTATTTGTATATATTAGATATTTTCTGTGGCTTTGGAGCCCCCTTAGCCTCTATTTCTTTTTTTTTCTTTTTTAAGTTTATTTTTATTTTTTATTATGTTCAATTAGCCAACATATAGTACATTAGTTTTTGATGTAGTGTTCAATGATTCATTAGTTGCATATAACACCCACTGCTCATCACCACATGTGCCCTCCTTAATACCCATCACCTGGTTACCCCATCCCCCCACTCTCCTCCCTTCTGTAACCTTCAGTTTGGTTCCCAGAGTCCAGAGTCTCTCATGGTTTTTCTCTCTCTCTGATTTCTTCCCATTCAGTTTTCCCTCCCTTCCCCTGTGGTCCTCCATGCTATTCCTTATGTTCCACATATGAGTGAAACCATATGATAATTGTCTTTCTCTGTTTGACTTATTTCACTTAGCATAATCCCCTCCAGTTCTATCCATGTCGATGCAAATGGGTTTTCATCCTTTCTGATGGCTGAGTAATATTCCATTGTATATATGAACCACATCTTCTTTATCCATCATCTGTTGAAGGACATCTCGGCTCTTTAAATATTGTTTGCCTGTGTCTGATTTGCAGGTAAGTGACTTGCAAATTAGTTTGATGGTTTTTTTAAGGTTGCTTTTAAGTTTTGTTATGATGGGCCCAGAAAAGTGTTTATTATAGGTCTAATTTATCCTTATTTTTAAAAGTGTAACTTGATTAAGTTTTCCCAATATCATGTGTAACTAGTTATTCCTAGCCCTGAATTAACTCCAAGAATTCATCCTACTGCTTTCTGGTAGTTCTTTCCCTAGCTTTGGGTAGATTTTTCTCATGCATACACAGACCAGAACCAAAGACTCAAGGGAGCTCTCTACAGATCTTCAGTCATTCTTTCTGTCTCTCTCTCAGTACAGTTCCCTCTTTGATATTCTAGCTACCTGGGCCCACTGAGCTCCAACCTCTGTGTCTTCAACTCATTAAGATACCTGGCCTTCTTTTGGGTCCATTGTCCTGCACTGTGGCTTGGAAATAGTCCTCTCAATGATCACAGCCATGAGCAGCCTTTTGTTTAATGTTTGAAAACCATTGTTTTATATATTTTGGCTGACACTGTAGGTTATTTCTGGTAGGAGGGTAATTCCTATAGCAGTTAGTCATGCATGGGCAGAAACAGAAATAATATAGGACCTCCAGAAACAGTATGACTACCTTTTTAAATGTAGTTATTAAATAAGCAATCTAACTCTCTTATGGCCACTATTTGATGTCCTAGGCTTCATCTTTCTCCCATCTGTAAAATATATATGTAATGAGATAAGATTTAATAAGTCAATGGATATTAATAAGTCATCATATATTATCCTAAAATGTCCACAATTTTAAGTTTCCCAATTAAAGCCATCATTTATATATATAAAAAAGCCAGTCTCTGTGCTTTCCTTTATTTAAAAAAAAAAAAAGATTCCATTGACCAATATCTGTGGCCTATGCATTCATAGTGAATTTTCTCACACAAAGATTCTTCCAGCCCAGTCTGTAATGAAACTTAAAAAAAAAAAAAATTGAGTATTGTCATCTGTGACCAAAAGCTTGGTAGAGACAAATATGTGTATGACCTCAGGTTCACTGATATAGTGCTCTTGTCAAATATGTCTAGAATTGACATGTACACAACTAACTATTCATAGCACTAGACATTTTTGTATTATTGGACACTCAATGACTTTTGTCTGTGCTGTTTCAGAATTCAAGCTCCCAGAAAACAGAATGGGATTGAGGCACAGAGTATCCAGATTCTAATATGTTATGATGATGCAGTACAAAAGAAAGGTCATGATATACTCACTGGGAGCCTAATTTTTATGCTAGGTTTCCCTGGCCTCTAATCTTTAAACTGGAATAATAAACAAGAAAAATAAAACAAAAATTTAAAGGTGAATTAAAAGACCATTTAACCATACTGTTTATTTCTAGTTTCTTAATTTAAAATGAGTTAAGTAATGGTATGGGATTGTTAGTTTCAGAAGATTCCGTTTATTTATTATAGGACTTCACATCAAAATTCATCATTTCCTACAAACACAGGGTTAAAATATTTACAAAAGGACAAATTTTCTACCAGGAGGTTTAAAAGGCTGGGGAACTACACTATAAAAACACACCCACATACACAGATATAAATAAATATTAATTAAATGTATTATATGTATTAAATAGAATGGAAAGAAGTAAAGTTTGATAATAATTACTTGGCTTAAAAGCCTAAAAACATTGTACAGGCATATAGTAAGGAGGTTTTGGATGTATTATCAAAATGCATTGCATAGAAATTTAATGTAGTTGCTATAGAATGATCTCCTATGATTGAAACCATGTGTGGAGAGTATGGGCTTCTGCAAGATGTGTTGCAGCAACAAAGGCTCTAAAGATGTATTTGTGCTGCCTGCTATGTGCAGATGATTGGCTTAGATACAGTTCCCAGACATAAACAGCATGCTATCAGATAGAGATGGAGAATGCTTACCACATTGTACAAGCTTATGCACCAATGCTCAAATATAATCTGCCCAGAAAATCCATTAACAAAGGCAAACCAAAGCTGAAAGAGAAGAAAGTTCAAGAAGTTTTATATTGACCTAAGTGTTTCCATTCACTGAAGTACTTTATCATTTTTTTTCCATGTCATCAAATGGGATTTTACCAAAATGTAAATAAAATCAAACTTGAGTATTTGAGCCTAACAGAAAGCCAGTCCATTTATTTTAGAATTTTTATTTCATTCTCTATCAAAAAATAATTTCAATGAAATATTTAGATCTCATTGTCCAATAATGCATTGCTTCAGTAAAGAATGATATTGAGTTGTAAAAGTTCAGAATGATTTTGTCTATGGCTTCAGCAAATTGTAGCATCTGCAACTAATAACATTTGTAACTGGCCCAGCCAAAGAAAGGAGAACTCCTAATTCAAAAAGATCTATGCCCCTCTATGTTTATTGCAGCATTATTTACAAAAGCAATAAATGTGGAAGCAATCTAGGTGTTCATCAATAGAAGAATGGATAAAGAGGAGGCTATATACACTCACATATATATATGTATATGTTTATATCCAATGAAATATTGCTCAACCATAAAAAAAAGTATGAGATCCCACCATTTGCAACAGCATGGATGGATTTAGAGGATATCCCTCTTTGACATGAGTTTCTAAGTGTTACTTTCTCTGTTACTTTTTGGAAGAGTTTGAGGAAGATTGGTGTTAATTTTTCTTTGAATGATTGGTATAATTTTCCAGGGAGGTGTTTGATTACTGATCTCATCTCCTTACTATAGTCTGTTCATATTTTCTATTTCTTCATTATTTGCCCAGCTGATTTTTGACAAAGGTGGAAAATCAATTTAATGGAAGGATAACCTTTTCATCAAATAGTACTGAAGTAATCAGATCTCCATGGGCAAAATAACTAGACAATCTAAACCCTCCACTGTACACAAAAATTAACTGAAAATGAATCATGACATTAAGTGTAAAACACTTTTAAAAACTACATAGAGGAAAATCTTACAATCTAGAGCTAGGCAAAGAGCTTTTTGATATAGAACAAAAAGCATTATCCATAGAAGGAAAATATATAAATCAGACCACATCAAAATTAAAAACTTTTGTACTCCAAAAGACTATTAAGATGACAAAACAACATGATACAGACTGGAAGAAAATATTTGCAAACTACTTACCTGCCAGAGGACTAACATCTAAAATATGTGAACTCTCAAAACTTAAGAGTGAAAAAACAATTCAATTAGAAAATGGAAAAAAAAATATGAAGATACATTTCACTGAAGAAGATATGAAGATAGCAAATAAGTACATGAGAAGATGTTCAACATCATTAGCCTCTACAGAAATGCAATTTAAAACCACAATGACATATCACTACCCATCTATCAGAAAGGCTAAAAAAATAGTGATAACATCAAGTGCTGGTAAAGATCCAGAGAAACAAGATAACAGATGCTTTGCTGGTGGGAACTGAAAATGGTAAAGTCACTCTGGAAATTAGTTGGGAGTTTCTTTTAAAACTAAACATGCACTTCCCATATGATCCAGCAATTGTACTCTTGGACATTTGTCCTAAATAAGTGAAAACTTGGGCGCCTGGGTGGCTCAGTTGGTTAAGCGACTGCCTTCGGCTCAGGTCATAATCCTGGAGTCCCTGGATCGAGTCCCGCATCGGGCTCTCTGCTCAGCAGGGAGTCTGCTTCTCCCTCTGACCCTCCCCCCTCTCATGTGCTCTCTCTGATTCTCTCTCTCTCAAATAAATAAATAAAATCTTTAAAAAAAAATAAGTGAAAACTTGTGTTTGCACAAAACCTACACACAAATGCTCTTCAACAGGTGGATGATAAATGTTATGGTAAGGGAACAAATGATACAGGGAATAACTTGTATCAATCTCAAGGGAATTATACAGACTGAAAAAATCCGATCTCAAAAGGTTGTATACTACATGTTTCCACTTTTATAACATTCTTGAAAGAACAAACTTATTAGGATAGGGAACAGATTAGTCACTGTCAGGGGTTAGGGATGGAGGTGGCTATAAAGGGATAGCATGAGGGGCATCCTTGTGGTGAGGGAACAGGTCTATATCATTGGGGGAGGGTTGGGGAGGGAAAGAGGCCTCTGCCTTTATTTCTATGGTGTTTACATCAATCTGCATGTGGATAAAAGTACACAGAATCACACACACAAGTGTGTGTAAAGCTGGTGAAATATGAAAAAACTCTGTTGGTTATATCCTGCTTTTGATATTGTCCTGGAGTTATTCAAGGTGTTCTTTAGGGAGAATTGGGTGAATGTTTCACAGGACCTCCTAAAAATATTTTTGTAACTTCCTGTGAATCTATAATTATTGCAAAACAAAATATTTCAAAATATATTTCCATAGCCAAATTAAAGGTTGAACAGGTATTTTTAAAGTCAGGATGGTGGTTAGAAGATTCAAATTTACTGAATAACTTAGAGTGAAAACCTAAAACAGAATTATGTAATGGTAATTTAAGTGATACAAATATGGAAAAGAAAAAACCTAAACTACCAAGACTGATGTCAAAGACCTAACTTTTCCATGAAAGAAAGTGTATCTCTCTTCTTACCTCAATAATGTATAACACTACATTTTTGTAGAAACAATACAATATGCATTTCGTCACTCGAAAATGATTCCAAGCTCCATGAACCAACAGAAGCTTCTCCAAGTAGCTAAACTAAAAGAAGGAAACAACAGTCATTTGCAAGTTCAAAGGGACCTACCAATTAGTGACAAAACCCACAAAACATCATTTTCTCAGCATTTCACATTTCAGAGTTTCCACTCTAGAAAATGTAACACAGAAGTAAGCAGAGTGAAACCAATTTTGCAGACAACCTGACATGGCATTTCTCTATAAAGAAAAATTTTTTAAAGCTTTATAAAATTCACCTCTTTTATCACTAAAACAAATCTTAACATCATATTTTTTTGCCCAGTAAATGCTGCTTGGATTTTCACTTGGAATGTGCAAGGCTTTTAATCTGATACACATCTAAGACTTTAATCATAGTAATGGGACAGACTTATTTAATGAAAGCAACATCCTATTAGAAACAAGAACTCAGGCTAAATCACTCATCTTTTTTTTTTTTTTTTTAAATGTGTGATCAGGTATAAGTAACAAAGTCTTACAGGAATCAGTTCCCCACTTCGTATAATAAATAAAAAGTTAAAATTAAAAATGAAGGTTACATGCAGCCTCTGCAGTGTTGTGAGGCTCCTTACCCTCATCTACATACATACTTTCATAGCAGTTATTACCTTCTAACAAATGACAGGCACTACTGTATATTTTTGTTTCCTACAATGGAAACTCTGTGAGAGTAGGTCTCGTTGACTTCACTGATGAATCCTAAACACCCAGAAACATGCCCAAAATATGGTATTTGCTCAGTGAACATTTTTTTGAATGACTATACAGGAGAGTTATTCCACAAAATGAAGTAATTCAGTAATTTAATGACTCCTGGAATTAAATACTCACTTCAAAGTAGCACCAGGTGGTACATATGAAAAATTTTAAACTTTCAAAAAAAGAGCACTTACGATTTTGGATCATGAGAGAGCAGGATGGGGAAGAAGATGCTCAGTGAATTAAAGAAATGTTTTTGTTTGTTTATATCCAGAACTTGATATTAAACTTGAGTCACTATAGAAAACATTCCTATTGCCTCAGTGTTTAGCTTTGCAGTGGTTTAAAGTCAGAGTTTCATTTCTTGGGATGACTTAAAAATATTAAGAAATTTGGAAAGAAGGAAGTGAATAATTTACACTTTTCAGAGAATAAAATGATCCAGGTTATGAGTAGAATGTTATACTGATATACTCTGAGAAGGGAAATTTCTTCATTACCCAGAAGGAGCAGAGTAAAAGACATTTGTTTGACCACTGCTGCAGAATACATATGAAAGGCTGGAGGCAGATGGGGCAGAAATGGGAAAATTTCCACTTACAGTTCTGGGAATAAGATTCATTCTGCAAAAGTATAAGATGGCACACATCACTGGCAGAATACCTTCTCCCCCTCTGCAGTCAAAGCTGCTCTTGGGTCGAAGTAAGAGGGAGGGGAAAAAAAAACAAACAACTGTGGCTTAAAGTATTATTGACATGAAATAGCCTTTTAATGGGGGCCTAAGCACGAATCAAATCAATCTTCTGCATTAGTGGCTGTCTTGGTGTGGCACTTTAGGGGTGGAAGGAAGAAGAGAAAACTTGGAAGGTCTATTCCAAGACGGTGACACAAGAAGACTCTCAACTCACACCTCCTTCACAGACACACCAAATTTACACATATTTACATAGGAATTCCTCCTGAGGGCTGACTGAATAGCTTCTGCACCACAAAATATCACTGGAGACACAGTAAGAAAAAGAATCCCCACCCCGACACTGCAAACTGAAGTGGGGAGCAACAGCAGTACTTAAGGACCATGAGTAGATTCATCTGCCCTGGGGTGCAGAAAAAAAGCCACAGTCTAAAAGGGTAACTAGAATTAAAAAAAGTAAAATATGAAAGGAAAACTGTTCCAAGTAAAAGCAAACATACAAAAAGGTCATAGAGCAATCACTTGTAAACTATTATGAAGGTTGAAAGATGAAAGTAGTAAAATCAATTCTAAAAAATTAGTTAAGGGGATTCACAAAATAAAAAGATGTAAATAAAATAAAACTTATACATAAATTGTGAAGGGAGAAGAAAAAAATGAAGTACTTTTAAAATGAGTTCAAACTTAAGAGACCATCAACTTAATATAGTCTGCAATATACTTAGGATGTTATATAAAACCTCATAATAAACCAAAAATTTATAATAGATACACAGAAAATAAAGAGAAATAAAGACAAGCAAAACACTAAAGAAAATTACAACTCACAAGGAAAAAGAGTAAGAGAAGATGAAGGAAATAGAGAAGAACTACAAGAACCAGAAAACAATAAAATGGCAATAAGTAAATATCTATCAATAATTACTTTAAATGTAAATAGTCTAAATGCTTGAAAAAAAGACATAAGGTGACAAAATGAATAAAACAAATGACTCATTTATATGCTGCCTGCAAGAGACTCACTTCAGACCTAAAGGCACATACAGACTGAAAGTGAAGGGATGGAAAAAGATATGCCATGAAAAGGGAAGTAAAAAAAAAAAAAGCCAGGGGGCAATACTTATATCAGACAAAATAGACTCGAAATTAAAGACTGTAGCAAGTGACAAAGAGGGCACTACATAATGATAAAGGGATCAATAAACAAGAGGATATAATAATTGTAGTTATCTATGTACCCAATATTGGAGCACCTAAATAAAGCAAATATTAATAGACACAAGGGGAAAACTTGACAGCAATATGATAAATAGTAGGGGACTGTAACACCCCACTCATATCAATGAATAGATCACCCAGGTAATAAATGAGTAAGGAAACAGTGTCTTTGAACAACACATTAGACCAGATGGACTTGACATATACAGAAAATACCATCCAAAAACAACAGAATACACATTCTTTTCAACTGCACATGGAACATTCTCCAGGATATATCATGTTAGGCCACAAAAGAAGCCTAAATAAATTTAAGAAGATTAAAATCATACCAAGCATCTTTTTTGATTACAACTGGTATGAATGAAGCTAGACATCAATTACAAGGAAAAAAAACAAACAGAAAAAGCACAAACATGTGGAGGCTAAACAATATGGTACTAAACAGCCACTGGGTCAATGAAGAAATCAAATAAGAAATTAAAAAATACATGAAAGAGATAGTCCAAGATAACAGAGGAGTAGGAGATCTTAGTTTTGTCTGGTCCCAGGAATTCAGATAGATAGCTATCAAATCATTCTGAACACCTGTGAATTCAATCAGATATAAGAAAAGATTAGCTGAAACTCTACAAATAGAAAAGCTACCACATTCTGCAAGAATGACAAGACAGAAAAACTCACCTCAAAAAAGAGAACGGAAAAAAAAGAACAAGAGGCAGTACTGACTGCCAGAGACCTAATCAGTATGGATGTAAATAAGATATCAGAACTAGAGTTCAGAATAATGGTTACAAAGATACTAGCTGGGCTTGAAAAAAAAGCATAGTAGACACTAGAGAATCCCTTTCTGGAGAAATAAAAGAACTAAAATCTAATCAAGTCAAAATCAAAAAAGCTATTAATGAGATGCAATAAAAAATGGAGGCTCTAACTGCTAGGCTAAATGAGGCAGAAGAAAGAATTAGTGATATAGAAGACAAAATGAAGAATAAAGAAGCTGAGAAAAAGAGATAACTACTGGATCATGAGGGGAGAATTTGAGAGATAAGTGATACCATAAAGAGAAACAATGTTAGAATAATTAGGATCCAAGAAGAAGAGGAAAGGAGGGGGGGCAGAAGGTATATTGGAGCAAATTATAGTGGAGAACTTCCTAATCTGGGAAAGGAAACAGGCATCAAAATCCAGGAGGCACAGAGAATCCCCTTCAAAATCAATAAAAATAGCTCAGCACCTCGACATATAATAGTGAAAATGGCAAATCTCAGAGACAAAGAGAAAATCCTGAAAGCAGCTTGGAACAAGAGGTCCATAACCTACAAGGGTAGAAACATCAGACTGGCAGCAGACCTATCCACAGAGATCTGCCAGGCCAGAAAGGACTGGCATGATATATTCAGGGTACTAATTGAGAAAAATACGCAGCCAAGAATACTTTATCCAGCAAGGATGTCATTCAAAATAGGAGAGAGAAAAAGCTTCCAGGACAAACAGAAACTAAAAGAATTTGTGATCACTAAACCAGCCCTGCAAGAAATATTAAAGGGGATCCTTTAAGCAAAGAGAGAGCCCAAAAGTAACATAGACCAGAAAGGAAGAGACAATATACAGAAACAGTGACTTCACAGGTAATACAATGGCACCAAATTCATATCTTCAATAATTACTCTGAATGTAAATGGATTAAATGCTCCAATCAAAAGGGGGAATCAGATTGGATAAAAAAAAAAAAAACCCTAAAAACAATAACAAAATAAGACCCGTCCATATGCTGTCTAGAAGACTCATTTTAGACCCAAAGACACCTCCAGATTGAAAGTGAGGGGGTGTAAAACCATTTATCATGCTAATGGCCATCAAAAGAAATCTGAGGTAGCAATCCTTATAGCAGACAAATTAGATTTTAAACCAAAGATTATAATAAAAGATGAGGAAGGACACTATATCATAATTAACGGGTCTATACAACAAGAAGATATAACAATTGCAAATGTTTATGCCCCCAACATGGGAGCAGGCAATTATATAAACTAATCAATAACAAAATGAAAGAAACACATTAATAATAATAAAATAATAGGGACTTCAACACCCCACTCACTGCAATGGACAGATCACCTAAGCATTAGATCAACAAGGAAAATAGGGCTTTGAATGACACACTGGACCAGATGGAATTCACAGATATATTCAGAGCATTCCATCCTAAAGCAACAGACTACACATTCTTCTCAAGTGCACATGGAACATTCTCCAGAATAGATCACATACTGGGCCACAAATCAGGTCTCAACTGGTACAAAAAGATTGGGATCATTCCCTACATATTTTCAGACCACAATGCTTTGAAACTTGAACTCAATCACAAGAGGAAATTTGGAAAGAACTCAAATACGTGGAGGCTAAACAATATCCTACTAAAGAATGAATGGGTTAACCAGGACATTAAAGAAGAATTTAGAAAATTTATGGAAACAAAGGAAAATGAAAACACAACTGTTCAAAACCATTGGACTGCAGCAAAGGCAGTCCTAAGAGGGAAGTATATACAGGCCTTTCTCAAGAAACAAGAAACATCTTAAATACACAACCTAACCTTACACCTAAAGGAGCTAGAAAAAGAACAGCAAATAAATCCTAAATCCAGTGGGAGAAGAGAAATAATAGAAGACATATTGGAGCAGATTATCAGAAGATAATTAGATTGATAGATAGTAATCAGATAGAAGATAATCAGATAATCAGAAGATTAGAGCAGAAATCAATCAAATAAACCAAAAGAACAGTAGAACAGATCAACGAAACTAGGAGCTGGTTCTTTGAAAGATTTAATAAGATTGATAAACCCCTGGCCAGGCTTATCCAAAAGAAAAGAGAAAGGACACGAATAAATAAAATCATGAATAAAAGAGGAGAGATCACAACCAACACCAAAGAAATACAAATAATTATAACATATTATCAGCAACTATATGCCAACAAATTAGGCACTCTGGAAGAAATGGATGCATTCCTAGAAACATATAAACTACCAAAACTGAAACAGGAAAAAATATAAAACCTGAACAGAACCATAACCAGCAAGGAAATTGAAATAGTAATCAAAAATCTCCCAATAAACAAGAGTCCAGGGCCAGATGGCTTGCCAGGGGAATTCTACCAAACATTTAAAGAAGAATTAATACCTATTCTTCTGAAGCTCTTTCAAAAAATAGAAATGGAAGGAAAACTTCCAAACTCTATGAGGCCAACATTACCTTGATCCCAAAACCAAAGACCCCACCATAAAGGAGAACTACACATCAATATCCCTGATGAACATGGATGCAAAAATTCTCACCAAGATACTAGCCAATAGGATCCGACAGTACATTAAAAGGATTATTCACCATGACCAAATGGGATTTATTCCTGGGCTGCAAGGATGGCTCAGTATCGGCAAATCAATCAATGTGATGCACTACATTAATAAAAGAAAGGACAAGAACCATATGATCCTCTCAGTAGAGATAAAGCATTTGACAAAGTACAGCATCCTTTCTTGATTAAAACTTCACAGTATAGGGATAGAGGGAACATACCTCAATATCACAAAAGCCATACACAAAAAGCCCACAGTGAATATCATTCTCAATGGGGAAAAACTGAGCTTTTCCCCTAAGGTCAGGAACACAACTGTTGTTCAACATAGTATTAGAAATCTTAGCCTCAGCTGGGGCGCCTGGGTGGCTCAGTTGGTTAAGTGACTGCCTTCAGCTCAGGTCATGATCCCAGGGTCCTGGGATCGAGTCCTGCATCAGGCTCCCTGCTCTGCGGGGAGCCTACTTCTCCCTCTCCCACTCCCCCTGCTTGTGTTCCCTCTCTCACTGTGTCTCTCTTTGTCAAATGAATAAATAAAATCTTTTAAAAAAAAAAGAAAAAGAAAGAAATCTTAGCCTCAGCAATCAGACAATGAAAAGAAATAAGACATCCAAATCGGCAAAGAAGAAGTCAAACTCTCATTCTTCACAGATGATATGATACTCTGTGTGGAAAAGATTCCACCCCAAACTTGCTAGAACTCATATAGGAATTCAGCAAAGTGGCAGGATATAAAATCAATGCACAGAAATCAGCTGCATTTTTATACACTAACAATGAAACAGAAGAAAGAGAAATTAAGGAGTTGATCCCATTTACAATTGCACCAAAAACCATAAGATACCTAGGAATAAACCTAACCAAAGAGGCAAAGGAAACTATAGAACTATAGAACAGTCATGAAAGAAATTGAGGAAGACACAAAGAAATGGAAAAAGTTCCATACTCATGGATTGGAAAAATTAATATTGTTAAAATGTCCATACTACCCCAAGTAATCTATAAGCTCAATGCAATCCCTGTCAAAATATCAATATTTTTCATAGAAATAGAATAATCCTAAAATTAGTATGGATCCACGAAAGATCCCAAGTAACCAAAGCAATCTTGAGAAAGAAGAAAAATGCCAGAGGTATCACAATCCCAGATTTCAAGATATACTACAAAGCTATAATAATCAAAACAGTGGGTACTGGCACAAAAACAGACACATAGATCAATGGAACAGAATAGAGAGCTGTCAAAATATGATCAACTTTTTTCACAGAACTGGAACAAATAATTCTAAAATTTGCATGGAACCAGAAAAGACCCCTAATAGCCAAAGGAATGTTGAAAAAGAAAAGCAAAGGGGTACCTGAGTGGCTCAGTCAGTAAGCGTCTGCCTTCGGCTCAGGTCATGATCCCAGGTACCTGGGATCGAGTCTTGCATCGGGCTCCCTGATCAGCGGGGAGCCTGCTTCTCCCTCTCTCTCTGTCTCTCATGAATAAATAAAAAAAAGAAAAGTAAAGCTGGTGGCATCACAATTCCGGACTTCAAGCTCTATTACAAAGCTGTCATCATCAAGACAGTATGGTACTGGCATAAAAACAGACACACAGATCAATGGAACAGAATAGAGACACTCAGAAATGGACCCTCAACTCTATGGTCAACTAATCTTCAACAAAGCAGGAAAGAATGTCCAATGGAAAAAAGTCTCTTCAACAAATGGTATTGGGAAAATTGGACAGCCACATGCAGAAGAATGAAACTGGACCATTTCCTTACACCACACACAAAAATAGACTCAAAATGGATGAAAGACCTACATGTGAGACAGGAATCCATCAAAATCCTTGAGGAGAACACAGGGAGCAACCTCTTTGACCTCAGCTGCAGCAACTTCTTGTTAGACACATCTCCAAAGGCAAGGGAAGCAAGGGCAAAAATGAACTATTGGGAATCCATTAAATAAAAAGCTTCTGCACAGCAAAGGAAACAATCAACAAAACCAAAAGACAACTGACAGAATGGGAGAAGGTATTTGCAAATGACATATCAGATAAAGGGCTAGTATCCACAATCTATAAAGAACTTATCAAACTCAACACCCAAAGAACAACTAATCCAATCAAGAAATGGGCAGAAGACATGAACAGACATTTCTCCAAAGAAGACACACAAATGACCAACAGACACATGAAAAGATGCTCAACATCACTTGGCATCAGGGAAATCCAAATCAAAACCTCAATGAGATACCACCTCACACCAGTCAGAATGGCTAAAATTAACAAGGCAGGAAACAACAGATGTTGGCGAGGATGCAGAGAAGGGGGAACCCTCCTACACTGTTGGTGGGAATGCAAGCTGGTGCAGCCTCTCTGGAAAACAGTATGGAGGTTCCTCAAAAAGTTAAAAATAGAGCTACCCTATGACCCAGCAATTGCACTACTGGGTATTTACCCCAAAGATACAAATGTAGTGATCCAAAGGGGCACATGCACCCCAATGTTTATAGCAGCAATGTCCACAATAGCCAAACTATGGAAAGAGCCTAGATGTCCATCAACAGATGAATGGATAAAGAAGATGTGGGGTATATGTATACACACACAATGGAATATTATGCAGCCATCAAAAAATGAAATCTTGCCATTTGCAATGATGTGGATGAATCTAAAGGGTATGCTAAGGGAAATAAGTCAATCAGAGAAAGACAATTTTAATATGATCTTACTGATATGCAGAATTTAAGAAACAAGGCAGAGGATTATAGAGGAAGAGAGAAAAAAATGAAACAAGACAAAACCAGAGATGGACACAAACCATAAGAAACTCTTAATCTCAGGAAACAAACTGAGGGTTGCTGGAGGGGAAGGGGTGTGGGAGGATGGGGTGGCTGGGTGATGGACATTGGAGAGGGGATGTGCTATGGTTAGCACTGTGAATTGTGTAAGACTGTTGAATCACAGACCTGTACCTCTGAAACAAATAATACATTATATGTTAAAAAAAAAAAAAAAAGCAGCTAACAGGAAGGGAAAAATGAAGGGGGGGAAATCGGAGGGGGAGACGAACCATGAGAGACTATGGACTCTGAGAAACAAATTGAGGATTCTAGAGGGGAGGGGGGTGGGGGGATGGGTTAGCCTGGTGATGGGTATTAAGGAGGGCATGTATTGAATGGAGCACTGGGTGTTATACGCAGACAATGAATCATGGAACACTACATCAAAAACTAATGATGTAATGTATGGTGATTAACATAACATAATTAAAAAAAAAAGACTGATGAATCACAGACCTGTACCCCTGAAACAAATAATACATTGTATGTTAATAATAAAAAAAAAAAGAATAGAGAGCTGAGAAATATCCCACACTTATATGGCCAATTAATCTACAGCAAAGGAGGCAAGAATATACAATGGGGAAAAAGACAGTCTCTTCAAAAAGATGTTGGGAAAATTGGAAAGCCACTTGCAAAAGAATGAAACTGGACTACTTTCATACATAATACAGAAAAGTAAACTCAAAATGAATTAATGACCTAAATGTGAGACCTGAATCCCAGGGCACTTGTGATGAGCACTGGGTGTTGTAGGTGATGAATCACTAAATTCTACACCTGAAACTAATATTATACTGTATGTTAACTGTATTTAAAAAAATTTTTTTTAAGATTTTATTATTTATTTGAGAGAGAGAGGGATAGAGTACAAGCAGGGGGAGCAGCAGGGAGAGAGGGAGAAGCAGGCTCCCCGCCGAGCAGGGAGCCCGATGCAGGGCTCGATCCCAGGACCCTGGGATCATGACCTGAGCCAAAGGCAGACGCTTAACCGACTGAGCCACCCAGGCGCCCCAGCTAATTGTATTTAAATAAAAACTTGAAAAAAAAAAAAGCAGCAATCCCCTGGACATTGACCTTAGCAACACTTTTCTATATATATGTCCTCAGGCAAGGAAAACAAAAGCAAAAAAAATTATGGGGACTACATCAAAACAAAAATCTTTTTTTTTTTTAAGATTTTATTTATTTATTTGAGAGAGAGAGAATGAAAGACAGCATGAGAGGGAGGAGGGTCAGAGGGAGAAGCAGACTCCCTGCCGAGCAGGGAGCCCGATGCGGGACTCGATCCCGGGACTCCAGGATCATGACCTGAGCCGAAGGCAGTTGCTTAACCAACTGAGCCACCCAGGCGCCCCAAAACAAAAATCTTTTACACAGCTAAGGAAACCATCAACAAAATGAAAAGGCAACCTACTGAGTGGAAGAAGATGTTTGAAAATTATATATTTGATGGGGCAACTGGGGTGGCTCAGTCGTTGGGCGTCTGCCTTCGGCTCAGGTCATGATCTCAGGGTCCTGGGATTGAGTCCCACATCGGGACTTCTGCTTCTCCCTCTCCCACTCCCCCTGCTTGTGTTCCCTCTCTTGCTGTCTCTCTCTGTCAAATAAATAAAATCTTTTAAAAAAAATTATATATTTGATAAGGAATAATATTAAAAATATATAATGAAGCTATTCAATTGAGCACCCCAAAACTGTAAATAACCCAATTTAAAAAGGCAGAGGTTTGGGGGAGGTGGGTTTAATAGGTGATGGGGATTAGGGAGTGCACTTGTGATGAACGCTGGGTATTGTATGGAAGTGTTGAATCACTACATTGTACACCTGAGACTAATACTACACTGTACGTTAACTAACCAGAATTCATATAAAAACTTTAAAAAATGGGGAGAGGACATGAATAGATATTTTTCCAAAGAAGATACACAGATGGCAAACACATGAAAATATTCTCAACATCACCAATCACCTAATTTGCACCAAACATCACCTAATTTGCAGGGAAATGCTAATCAAAACCAAAATGAAGTATCACCTCACACCTGTCAGAATGGCTAGAATCAAAAAGACAAGAAATACCAGGTGTTGGTGAGGCTGTGGGGAAAAAGGAATCCTCATGCTTTTTGGTGGGAATACAAACTGGTACAGCCACTGAGGAAAACAGTATTCAGGTTCCTCGAAATATTAAAAATACCAAATAATCTTGTAATTCCACTACTGTGTATTTACCCAAAGAAAACAAAAACTCTAACTTGAAAAGGTATTATTGCACCTTTATGTTTACTGAAGCATTACTGACAATAGCCAAGATATGGAAGCAACCTCAGTGTCCATCAATAGATGAATGGATAAAGAAGATATGGTGTGGGTCCCAGTCAGTCCAGAGGCTGCGGCTGCAGAGAAACCACCCAAGGAGAACCTGCAAAGATGCTGTCCGTGCGCATCGCCGCGTCCGTGGCCCGCGCCCTCCCTCAGCGGGCCAGGCTGGTCTCCAAAAATGCTTTGGGATCCTCCTTCATTGCTGCAAGGAACCTCCATGCCTCTAACACTCGTCTTCAGAAGATTGGCATTGCCAAAGTGTCCTCTATCCTTGAAGAGCGTATTCTTGGAGCTGATACCTCTGTTGACCTTGAAGAGACTGGGCATGTCCTAAGCATTGGTGATGGTATTGCCCGTGTACATGGGCTGAGAAATGTTCAGGCAGAAGAAATGGTAGAGTTTTCTTCAGGTTTAAAGGGTATGTCTTTGAATTTGGAACCTGACAATGTTGGTGTTGTCATGTTTGGAAATGATAAACTAATTAAGGAAGGGAGATATTGTGAAGAGAACAGGAGCCATTGTGGATGTTCCAGTTGGCGAGAAGCTATTGGGCCGTGTTGTAGATGCCCTTGGTTAATGCCATTGATGGAAAGGGTCCAATTGGTTCCAAGATCCGTAGGCGAGTTGGCCTGAAAGCCCCTGGGATCATTCCTCGAATCTCTGTGCGTGAACCAATGCAGACTGGTATTAAGGCCGTGGATAGCTTGGTGCCAATTGGTTGTGGTCAGCGTGAGCTGATTATTGGTGACTGACAGACTGGCAAAAGATCAATTGCTATTGACACAATCATTAACCAGAAATGTTTCAATGATGGAACTGATGAAAAGAAGAAGCTATACTGTATCTACGTTGCTATTGGTCAGAAGAGATCCACTGTTGCCCAGTTGGTGAAGAGACTTACAGATGCAGATACCATGAAGTACACCATTGTGGTTTCAGCTACTGCTTCTGATGCTGCTCCCCTTCAGTACCTGGCTCCTTACTCTGGCTGTTCTATGGGAAAATATTTTAGCTATAATGGCAAACATGCTTTGATCATCTACGATGACTTATCCAAACAGGCTGTTGCTTATTGTCAGATGTGTCTGCTGCTCCGCCGGCCCCCTGGTCGTGAGGCCTATCCTGATGATGTGTTCTACCTACACTCCCGTCTGCTGGAGAGAGCAGCCAAAATGAACGATTCTTTTGGTGGTGGCTCCTTGACTGCTTTACCAGTCATGGAAACACAAGCTGGTGATGTGTCTGCTTACATTCCAACAAATGTCATTTCCATCACTGATGGACAGATCTTCTTGGAAACAGAATTGTTCTACAAAGGTATCTGCCCTGCCATTAACACTGGTTTGTCTGTGTCTCGTGTTGGATCTGCTGCCCAAACCAGGGCCATGAAGCAGGCGGCAGGGACCATGAAGCTGGAATTGGCTCAGTATCGCGAGGTTGCTGCTTTTGCCCAGTTCGGATCTGACCTTGATGCTGCCACTCAGCAACTCTTGAGTCGTGGCGTGCGACTGACTGAGCTGCTGAAGCAAGGACAGTATTCTCCCATGGCCATTGAAGAACAAGTGGCTGTTATTTATGCTGGTGTAAGAGGGTATCTTGATAAATTGGAGCCCAGCAAGATCACAAAGTTTGAGCATGCTTTCCTGGCTCATGTTATCAGCCAGCACCAGGCCCTGCTGGGCAATATAAGGACTGATGGAAAGATCTCAGAGCAGTCAGATGCTAAGCTGAAAGAGATTGTGACAAACTTCTTGGCTGGATTTGAAGCTTAAACTCCTGTGGATTCACATGAAATACCAGTTATGGTTTTGTCGTCGTTTATTCTAGTAATCAGTTCCATTTGTAAAAGGATTGCTCTCATACTCCAGATGTACAGAAATTACCTTAAAAATAAAGGTTCCATATTGGTTGGTGGTTAAAAAAAAAAAAAGAAGATATGGTGTGTGTGTGCATGTGTGTGTGTGTAATGGAATATTAGCCATAAAAAAGAATGAAATCTTGCCTTTTATGACAATATGAATGGACCTAGCAGATATTGTGCTCAGTAAAATAAGTCCAACAGGAAAAGATTAATACCATTTGATTTCACTTATAATGTGGAATCTAAAAAAAACAAAAAAGCCAGAAATGTTTCCCTGGATCCCCAGGACTCCTGATACTGGCCAGCTTGGTGTGTCTTCAGTGTTTAGTAGTTCAAGGCTTATGTCATATATAATTGCTGAGATCACTGGAAGTATGTATCCCAATAGCATGTAGCAGTTTAGGACAGGATTAGGTGACTTTGGTGTGGCCATTTGCTTATTTACAGACACAGGTGCTCTGATCACGGTTTACTGACACTCTCCCCCCCAACACAAATATTCTAGCACAGAGGAGCCTTAGTTTTCCCTGCTATAAAACCAGAACACTTAATCTGTAAGAAGGGTCTCAGAATGGATCTGATTCAAACACTGGGGTAATATGCTTTTCATCTATGCTGTAAAATCCTAGGAATCCATTTTGTTACCACTCCAGTTTCAGGCATCTGTTTACCTGTGGACAGGGTACTAAATCATCTAGCCCCTCAGAGACAGCCACCATAAGAATAGCCCCAGCAGGGATGACCTACTCAGTGTATGGGATTATTCCCAAGGAATGTTCAAGAATTACAGGTGCCTCCTGAATTCAGCAAAATAGAAAAGTGTTATTGTTAGTTGCTCAACTGTGATAAAATACTAGATCCATTAAAAGCTAATCTTAAATTATTGATTAAAATATTCTTCAAAAGTCAAAATATTAATATGTAGAAGGAGGAGGTATTCTTGTTAAACAGCCTAGGATCTTACATAAATATACAGAGGTTGTAAATCACAAACCACACACACTACTTAAATGCCTTCCAGTAAATGGTACAGCTACTGTGGAAGGCAGTTTGGCAGTTTCTTACAAAACTAGACATACTTTTATACTTTTACTATATGATCTAGCAATCACATTCCTGGGTATAAATCCAAAGGAGTTGAAAACTTATGTCCACACAAAAAAACCTGCCCATGGATATTTGTAACAGCTTTATTAATAATTGCCCAAACTTGGAAATAAGATATTTTTCAGTAGATGAATGGATAAAGGATTGTACATCCAGAAAGTGGAATGTTATTCATCACTAAATAGAAATGAGCTATCAAGCCATAAAAGACGTGGAGGACACTTCAATGCATATTACTAAGTGAAAGAAGCCATACTGTATGAATATGACATTCTGGAAAAGACAAACCATGGAGAGAGTACAAAAATCAGTGGTTGCCAAGGGTTCGTGAATGGAGGGAATGATGAATAGGCAGAGTGCAGAGGATTTTTAGGGCAGTAAAACTGCTCTGTATAATACTGTGATGGTGGATACTCGTCATTATACATTTCTCCAAACCCATAGAATATACAACACCAAGAGTGAGCCCTAATGTAAACTGTGGACTTTGGGTAATGATAATGATGTGTCAGTGTAGGTTCATCAGTTATAACAAATATACTGCTTTGGTAGGGGATGTTGATGATGGGGGAGTTTGTAGGGGAAGGCAGGGAATATACAGCAACTCTATATTTTCTGCTCAATTTTGTTGTGAAGCTATAATTGCTCTAAAATACAGTCTATTTTTTTAAATGCCTGCCAAGAGGCAATGCCTGCTTTTAAAAAAGCAGAAATGGGGAGATTATAAGTCTTTAAGAAATCTTCACTGAGAGACACCACAAAGCAAAGCACACATTGCAGACTGAAGAGACTGGGGATTTAGAGATTGTATTAGCAGAGCTATAGATTCTTGGTGGTATCAGTATGACCAACTCCATAACTGCTCAAGGAAAACTCTTTTTGCTGCAAAGTGCGTAAGGACGAAACTAAAGAAAACCCCAAATGTGCTATGAAAAGCAACTTAAAGAGTGGCGTAGGCCTTGGGGATAGACTCAAGATATTCCAATACTCTCATGCCCACACTACTGACCTGTGCAATGGAATAATCTGAGCTGTTGGTGGCCAGCGTGCCCTCATTCCCACTGATTCCCACACCCACGTGGGCCATCTGGATCATCCCAACATCATTGGCACCATCCCCAATGGCAAGAGTGATGGCCCCTACATGCTTCTTAACCAAGTAGACTATTTCTGCCTTCTGGAGGGGAGATAACCTGAAAAAGAAGACAGAAACCACCAATTTTACTGCTTTGTTTTTGTTCACCTTGTTCTAAAAGGCTTTAACAAGGAGTCAACAATGATCTACACAGAACCACCTTTAAATATCAGTTACTGGTAAATTTCCCAATTCATTAATTAAGCTTTTTACATATATAAATATATTCCACCCACCAATCCAGAAAACAAATGAATAAACAAACAAAAAGCAGAATCAGAACTATAAATACAAAGAACAAACTGATGGCTGCTGGAGGGGGAGGGGATGGAGGGATGCGCAAAATGGGTGAAAAGGACTTAGAGATACAGGCTTCCAGTTATGGAATAAGTAAGTCATGGGGATAAAAAGTACAGCACAGGGAATATAGTCAGTGGTACTGTAATAGTGTTGTATGGTGACAGTCAGGAGCTCTCCTTGTGGTGAGCATATAGAGATGTCCAGTCACTATGTCCTACTCCTGAAACTAATGTAACATTGTGTGTCAACTATACTCATTTTTTTTAAAAAGTTCCCTCCCACCCTCACCCAAAATAAAAAGGAAAGCAAAGAAACCACACAGTAACTTCTTTAACATCCAAAAGAAATACACAATATCAGTTGCCCAGGTTACATGGAGATAAACTCTTCAATTTGCCTTTCTCCCCATCACTCCCTGTTGCCTAACACTGGCCTGCTCTACTAATTTATATCATCTACCTAAACAAGAGTAAGAAGTGAAGATTTCTGAAACTATTTGAAGGCATTTTCCCAAAGGATAGCCTGTAGACTAGCCTACGAAAATCAAAGTACCTGCAAGTGAACTTGAAAAATACAAGGAGATGTAAAAACATGAAGGTGTCAGTCAAGTGAGTCTGTGGTAACAACAACAAACAAAAGCAAAGTAACCTAACATAGCAAATGTTTGTTCTTTCCATGGTATGTGTCCAATAAATGAGAATACTGTTGATCCTTTTCCTCCCCTCAGATAAGCTTACAAAAGCAAATTTAGTATTCCTAAAATATTTCAGGCTAGCAGACCCTGTCTACACAAAATACTTACAGATATATCAAGGAAAGAGAAGCAAAATTTTTATCTCTTATTCATCACTTATGTATTCATCCACTAAATGAATTGGATACACACCTCTATCCAAAAAATAAGAGACATACAAAGGTTTTATTTTCTAGTAATTGAATGATTATCCCCTTCCCACAAAACAGCTCCTAAAAACTAAATTTAAACCTTTCAAATTTTAAGTGAGATTATTAAAAACTGAGGAGATAGGCTTCCTTGGTTAGTGCACACTCCAAATTTTAAGACAGAAGCACAGATGGAAAAACTTTTGCTTCATAATGAAGAAAATATAATGAGTTAACATTACTTTGTCGGCACAGTATGAAAAGTTACCGAAGTAGAGGATGTTCCAGAAACCATTTGTAAGTTTTGTTTCCAACAAGAGATGCTGGTTGTTTTGCCGGAATGCCGACAATGATAATAATTTCACCATTTAGTCTGGCAACTACTTTTATATTCAGACTACGATATTTGTGGAAAAAAGAAAAACTACCTCATATTAATCCCAAATTTCACTCTTTAAACTTTCAAATCTTAATTCTAACCTCTGAGCCAACCAAGCTCTCCAAAATATAAGAAGAGAACTGTCAGGGACCCACTAAACCTTCTCCTCCCCTTGCTAAACATCACTGAGTCCTTCAGTCCTTTGGTAATGTGGTTCTAGGCCTTTCACCAAAGCTCCAAGTCAGTTCTGACCAGTTAAGAATAGAACTGGATCATCACTATTCTGATTTTGGGTCCTCCCCAACCATATATGAAAATAAATCCTAAAATAATATTAGTCTTTAAATAACCATCTGTTAATTGAGCTCCAATTAATAAAACACTTTAGGTCATGTGTCCATATATGGGCATTAAGCCAAATTTCCCTAATCCTGAAAAATTTTTTTTTAAAGATTTTATTTATTTGACAGAAAGAGACACAGCAAGAGAGGGAACACAAGCAGGGGGAGTGGGAGAGGGAGAAGCAGGCCCCCCGCCGAGCAGGGAGCCCGATGCGGGGCTCGATCCCAGGACCCTGGGATCATGACCGGAGCCGAAGGCAGATGCCCAACAACTGAGCCACCCAGGCGCCCCCTAATCCTCAAATTTTAGGGTTCTTTCCAATTGATGGTATTTACATTCATGTCTGGCCAAGTTCATCTTGTCATTCTATTGACTGAAACAACATAGAAGTCCCATAGCCATCTAGTCACAAAAATTGAAAGGGGAGAAATCTACTCAGGATAGGAAAAAAGTCAATATGCTGTTTCAGAGCACAAGAGTGATAAGAAAACACAGCCCTAAAAAATAGTTTTAGGAATTCAAAACAGACATTAAACAGTTCATTTCTACTCTTCTCATCCGAATAGACATCTTTATTTTCCAAAAATAGTATTTTACATGTCAACTCTCATTTTGATATTTAATCTATTACATGGAACCAAATAACAAATTCAACAATAATTTATAAAGAACACATAATAGATTCCAACCTATAAAACTAATACTCGAGTCTCATTTGACTTAATTCAAAAATTACAGTACTTTTATCATCTATTTTCATGGATTAAAAATATACAGAGATAAATAAACCAATTGGCTGGAATAATGTCATGGTTTTTCCATGGGCACATACAATTGACTTATCAATATAATCAGTGTGAGGAATAAAAAATAAAATGGTTTCCACTCAAAATTTGGGTTAAATAGGTGATGAAGATTAAGGAGTGCACTTGTGATGAGCACCAGGTGATGTATGGGAGTGTTGAATCACTCTATTGTACATCTGAAACTGTATTACACTATATGTTAACTAACCAGAATTTAAATAAAAGCTTTTTAAAAAATTGTAAAATAGGTTCAACATATTGTACGGCACAGATGTTTTCTTAGATATATAAACAAGTGTTTTTGCTATATTTGTGCTTGCTGAGTAAGCTACTTAAAGGTAACCTCATATTCAGTAATTATTATTTATTCAACAAATATTTATGTCCCTACTATGAGCTAGGCACAATCCTTGATAGAGAAGATAGAGCAGAAAATAAAATATATAAATATCCCTGCCTTCATGAAGTTTACATTGCAGTGGAGAGGAGACAGACAATAAACCAAGTAAGTAAAACAAAAATTATGGCATATAGTGATAAGAATTGTGGGGAAAATAAGTCTACAGCTTCATAAATTGACTTTTAAAAATTAATTTTTCTCTTTTAATTATGTTCACCTGAGTGCCACTGATTAAGCAATTATAACAAATACTGTATGACACCCTCCAACTATCTCAACTTTTTTTATTTCTAAATGACATTCAGTAAGCAAATTGTTGGTTAAAATTTTAAGGGGCGCCTGGGTGGCTCAGTTGGTTAAGCGACTGCCTTCGGCTCAGGTCATGATCCCAGGGTCCTGGGATCGAGTCCCACATCGGGCTCCCGGCCCAGCAGGAAGCCTGCTTCTCCCTTTCCCACTCCCCCTGCTTGTGTTCCTGCTCTTGCTGTCTCTGTCTCTGTCAAATAAATGAATAAAATCTTTAAAAAAAAAAATTTTAAAAAAACTTTCTATACCTGTTAATGGCATATAAGGACATTGGGCAATTTCCTTCAATAAGAAAACAAGTGTAGAACTGGAAAAAATGATTAAAAGCCAAGTATTTCATCTCACCAGAAAATGACCAAAGGTGGAAAAGAACTTGAGACATGCTTATTCATGAAAAGATGTTACTGTATCAGGTAAGTGCAGCAAGTTTGTGACCTCCTTTCCTGGAGGTGTTCATATTCCCCTGACCTGGGAGTGGGGCAAGAATCTGCAGATTTACTATCTGGACATGGTGGATATGGTTTGGAGCAGATAATGATCACCCACATCTTTATCAACTGGGGTGGCTCTCTTATTTCAGGGAGGGCAGAAAATCAGCTAGAAATTTAACAGGGAGATTTTTGCAACAAAAGAATCATGGGAGCATTGAGATAATAAACTTTCTACATATTCCAGAAGGACCACTAAATTAAGGTTTAGGGTTTGAATTGTTGAGGCACAAACTTGTCTAAGTAATTGGGTGAAGACTCAACCCTGCAGACAAAGACTTCAAAGCAGCATTATAAATATGTTCATAGAGGGGCGCCTGGGTGGCTCAGTTGGTTGAGCGACTGCCTTCGGCTCAGGTCATGATCCTGGAGTCCTGGGATCGAGTCCCGCATCGGGCTCTCTGCTCGGCAGGGAGTCTGCTTCTCCCTCTCATGCTCTCTGTCTCTTATTCTCTCTCTCAAATAAATAAATAAAAATCTTTAAAAAATAAATAAATAAATAAATAATAAATAAATATGTTCATAGAATTGAAATAAAATATGTCTGAAGAATCAAAGAAAATTGTAACAATTATGAGTCAACAAACAGCATATCCCAACAGAAGAATGGAAACTATATTAAAAAATAGAAATTCTAGGGATGAAATGAAAAATGTACTTCATGAACTTAACATCAGATCTGAGATAGTGGAAGGAATCAGTGAATTTGAAGTCACATCAATAGAAAATATGCAATACAAAAAGAGAAGAGGGGAAATTAAAGAAAAATGCAATGGCAGGGCCACAAGTCAACATCAAACATTCACTCACGTATGTGATCGGAGTCCCAAAAGTAAAGGAAATCAAAAGTAGGGCACCTGGGTGGCTCAGTCGTTAAGCGTCTGCCTTCGGCTCAGGTCATGATCCCAGGGTCCTGGGATCGAGCCCCGCATCGGGCTCTCTGCTCAGTGGAAAGCCTGCTTCTCCCTCTCCCTCACTCCCCCTGCTGTGTTCCCTCTCTCACTGTGTCTCTGTCAAATAAATAAATAAAATCTTTAAAAAAAAAAAAAAGGAAATCAAAAGTAGAAAAAACAAAAACACCTTGAAAAAATAATGACTGAAATTTTCCAATCTAGTAAAAACAAAACATTAATTTAGGAATCCCCTGAATCCAAAGGAGAACAAATATAATAAGAACCATGTATAGAGCCAACATAGCCAAACAACTGAAACCAAGTAACAAAGAAAGAATCTGGAAAGTAGGAAGAGGAAAATGATTCATCACATACAGGGTAACAACAGTGCAAACTTCTCATCAGAAACAAGGGAGCCAGAAGACAACAGAATGACAAAGTACCAAGGGGGAAAAAAAAATAAACCTAGTATTTTATTTGAAAATAGCTTTAACTTAGAAATCGGTAAGAGAAAGGGATATAGGAAAGACCCAAATGTGTGAGAATTAAATAACACACTTTTAAATAGCCCATGAGATAAAAAAAAAAATCAAGAGGAATGAGAAAATGCTGTACTTTGAACTGAATGATAATGAAAACACAGCATATCAAAATTTGGGAAATGTAGTTAAATCAGTGCTTGAAAATTTATGGCTTGAAATGCTTATAGTAGAAAAAAAATTTTAAATCAATGATAAAATTCTCTACCTTAAGTTATGTGAAAAAGAAAAATAAATTCAACCCAAAGTAAGGTAAAAGTAGAAAATAATACAGATAAATATGTATTATATGTGAGAATATTATATTACTATATATTATAACATGCATAATAGTACATATACATTATAAATATGATATATATCAGAACATAAAAACAAACCATGGAATTGGCCTCTTGAAAATAGCAGCAAAACTGGTAAAGCCTAACTAGACTGATCAAGGGAAAGAAGAGTAAATTATTCATATGAGGAAGGAAAGAAGAAACATCACCATATATCACACAAAAGTAACAAATAAAGGAATATTGTGAAAAACTTAATGCCAACACATTTGACAACTAGATCAAATGGATAAATTCCTTGAAAGACATGAATCACAAACCTAACTGAAGTAGTAGTAGAAAATATTTGCTAAATAAATTGAATTATTCATTAAGACCTTCCCACAAAGTCAGATCCAGATGGCATCAACAGTGAATCTATCAAACATTTTAGGAAGAACTAATGCCAATACCACAGAAAGTGTAGAAAACAGAGGACAAAGAAACACCTCCCAAATTAGTTTATCAGGCCGGAATTATCCTGAAACCAAAGCCATTCAAAAACTTGAAATAAAACCACAAATACCCTTCATGAGTATAGACTAAAAATTCTTAATGAAATTTTAGTAGAATATATAAAAACAATAGGCCCCTGGGTGGCTCTGTAGTTTAAGCGTCTGCCCTTTGGCTCAGGTCACGTTCTCAGGATCCTGGAATTGAGCCTGGGATTGACCCTGCTTCTCCCTCTCCCTCTCCCTCTGCCCATCTCCCAGCTCGTGCTTGCCCTTTCTCTCTCTCTTTCTCCGTCTCTCAAATAAATAAATAAAATCTTAAAAAAAAAAGAAATAAAAATAAAATTCAGTCATAAAATTTTGAAGCCTGAAGAATGTTAGAGACAGACTCTACTCTCCTCCCCTACCACCACTCCCTTTGTAAGTTACAGTTTCAGCCAGTTCCATACCAAATTGCTTTCATCAGTTCAGGATATAGCTCAGTCAACAGACTTCAGTTTTGTATTTATTTATGTTTACTGTTCATCTAATGGCACTCTTAAAGGGACGAAGTGACTAAGTGGAGAAACTAAGACAATGAACCACTTAAACCTGGATCATCAAGAGTTGCTGTCATGGTTGGCCAATGAGTGACCCCTGCAGAAGCTGGACAGGGAGGAGAGTGAGGTCAAGTTGGACATTTCCCTGCTCCTCCCTGCCATGTCTTCTCCAGGTGGCTATGTCTATAGACCACAGCTCAAGGCTCCTCTAGAAGCAGTCCCCTCTGCACGGCTCTCTCTTTGCAGGTACAGTGACTACCTCCCTCCTCTGATCCCTTTGGACCTAGGGGTATATTGGCTCTTTCCACTGTTACCAGCATGTATATAATCCCTTTGTTTTCATCTTGGGCTCCTGAAAGCAAGTATCTTTCAGAGCCAAATATGATGTCCCATTTGCTGAGATTTCTGGGAAAAAGCATTTGTGGATCTTCTTCTGCATGCAATCATATGAGGTTGTGAAGCTTGGGTCTCTCAATCCCCAACTTGCTGCCAAAAGGGTATCTGGCCTGGGGATAAAGCCTGCACCAGATGAATCAAAAGGGAGACACCATTTGAACTCTACATCAAACCACAAGTAAAGCCAGATTTAGGACAAACCACTAATAGTTCACTGCAAGCCAACTTCTGGAATATCCATCCTTGGTGGCAAAATGTTCTCCCCTTCTCCCTGCTTCTTCACTAGGTCCTCTCATTGCTTCCTCCAGCATGAGTAGGAAGTTTGAGTAGAGAAAAAGTGAGCATTCCTTAAAATATTGGTATGATGCAAAATGAAAACTGGTCAATTAAATCTAAATAGTTAAAAGAAACAAAAAATTTGGTGAACTGACTATTGATGAATTTTCTTGCTTCCCCTGAAGTCAGCTTTGCCTATAGAATTTTCAGTTATGCGAGCTAATAAATTCCCTTTTTGCCCAAGCTGGACTTGAATTCAGTTTTCCATTAGTTTTTTCAGTTCTAACTGATGGAAGACTAAATCACAAAGAATCCTAAAGGCTAAACTACAGTCATGACAAGTGAAAGTGGAGTGAAGAACAGAAGGTGCTGAATTTTTGTAGCAGATGCTGAATGAATGTGAACACAGAAGGACATCTAAGGGAAACATTTGAAGCATATAAGGAGCTCAACTGATTGAGGAGCAAATCTGTATTAATACTTAGAAGTTCAAAGCATCAAGATGTTTTAATAATTGGTCCATTTAATATTTTCATTCAGGAGCAAGGAACAACTATTCTGTACCTAGTTTTGTTATTTTCTTAGTTCTAGCCATCTTTGTGGTACGTGTTTTGCCTTTTTAAATTGATGTTTTGACTTGCACTAATACTGATAATTTCATTTTCCTCTAGACATTGGTGATTTTTTTTTCAGATTTGCCCCTCAATATAAATACAGGGCTTTTGTTCTTACTAAAGATGTCTTTCATCTGGTCAATACATCACTAAACAATTTATCACTGAAAAATTATAATCTGCTTTCTAGGAACATCTTAAGCCTGACAATTAAAATTAAATTCATATATCTCTCTTCAATTTGAGCATATATTTTACTAAGAAATAACTTTGCTTCTACAAAATTGTATTTCCATGTCCACATTTTCTTTATATAAAGCAGGGAAGGAAAAAGAACAGTGAATATATCCTTACCTACAGCATAATACTGCTCTACATGAGAGGGCCAAATTGAGGAAGCTCCTCTTAATTCCAGAATGGAGGGCATACTTCAGTGTTTCACCATCAATGATAAGGGCCAGGTCATTTTCTTTACCTATCCGGGTTCCGAGAGCTTCACAGTTCTGAGTAACTGCTTGTTGTGTTGCCTAAAACAAAGGTGGGGGGAGGGAATCACTTTATTTTTCTCATTTTAAATATAAATGAAAAGACTTCCTGAATCAAGATGGTAGTCTGAGGCATATTTTTACCTCATTCTTTCCTTCAAATAGCTCACTGAAATTAAAAAGTAAATAACATGAGAAGAAGTTTGACATCATTGGTCATCAGTGAAATGCCAATTGAAACCACAATGAGATAATACTTCATATCCATTAGCATGACTAGAATCAAAAAGTCAGATAATAAGTGTTGATCAGGATATAGAGAAATGCAAAACTCCCATACACTGCTGTTGGGGATGTAAAATGGTGTAGCCACTTTGGAAAAAGTCTGACAGTTCCACAGATGGGTAAACATGGAGTTTACCCATGACCCAGCAATTCATGTATATATACCCAAGACAAATGAAAATTGTCTACACAAAACTTGTATGTTTATAGCAGCACTATTCACAAATGCCTAAAAGTTCTAACAACCTAATGAATGGATAAACAAAATATGGTATATCCATATAATGGAATATTCTTTAGCTATAAAAAGGTTATGAGGTATTAATGCATGCTACGACATGAACGAACCTTGAAAATGTGGTAACTAAAAGAAGCCAGTCACAAAATACTGTACGCTATTATGATTCAATTCACATGAAAGTCAAGAATAAACAAACCCATAGAGACAGAAAGTAGATTAGTGGTTGTTCAGGGTGGGGGAAGGAGGATGAGAGAGATGATAACTAAAGAGTAGGGAGATTCTTTTAGAGGTGATGAAAGTGTTCTAAAAGTTGACTGTGGTGACAGTTGCATATATAAGTGAAAATATTAAAACAGATTGAATTGTACACATTAAACATAACTTTTATGTGATGTGGATTATATCTCAAGCTGTTTTTTAAAAGGTATAGAAGAGTGAATTCATATCAGTTGGAAAATACAGATGGATGTTAATAGCATATCAGAAAGTTCAGAAAATTTTGGAGAAAAATATCAAAGGTGGGAACAAAATAATGGAGTGAACTCTACAAAACTGAGTCTCAGGCTTCTAAGGGAGAAATAAAGAAGCTGTAGAGACTCATCACTCAATTTAAGATGTGTGAGCATCACCTCCCTTAGCTTATTTTCCTCACCCAACCTTTCCTTCCTTCATAATTCACATAAACTGTTGGAAGCTCAAAATTTTAGAGAAATGACTCCTCATGCCAGTTGCAGAGTGGAAAATTCAGGAATTTTAAGGAAAATATGTAATAAAATTTTAAGTTATATAGATTAATGCTAAAGAAAATTCCTTCATCAAATATAAGTAAAATAAAAAAAATATCAGTTACCACTTTCTATTGAAACATTAGTGAAATAATAAGCTTGCCAAAATATTTCTTGATTCTTACCAACTCTGTTTTACTTCTATGACTATGTGAAATGAATGCCATAAAATACTAAATCATATTTTAAAGATTATTTTATTTAACTATAATTTTCAGTTATATTCAATGATCTACAGAAATCAGAGATTTTTTTATGATCTCCCCTAAACATATTAATAAATGAAATTTTAAGAAAATGTGCCACCTGGGGAAAAATTTTAAAGCATAACAGGCATCAAGCACCAAAAGCTTTAATGAAAAAAATCCTCCTCCCTATTTTTCTCAGAAGATCTTCATTACTCAATACTCATTACTCAAATGAAATAACTGTTTTTCCCAAAAATAAAGTTATTTTAATAATCCTTGAATTACTGAGGGCTTTATAAACCTGAAGGTCTAATAACAGATGGAATTCAAACACTTTAAATTTGCATTCATGCTGTGTAGGAACTATGAGGTATTATGTGTGTGTGTGTGTGTGTATAAAATATATGATATATATATATCGTATTAAACATTTCTACTTCTGCTTTTTCTACACAGTGGGCTGCATATCTCATCAATGATCTCAAGTGACTGTAATTGTTTTGTTGCCCCAAAATAATCTGGCAAAATTGAAGTTTTCCTCACTTTAATATTCTTCTCACATTTCATTTGGTTAGTGAACACAAAACTTCGTGCTTTTCTAGTTATATATTGTTTTCAATTTTACAGCTTCTTAGAACAAGTAAATGCTTGGAACTAAAGCTATTAGTTTAATGTCTTATTTTTTTCTTCTACTCCTAAATTGGTTCTCTTTACCAGTCCTTTTGCTGCCGATGTTAACAGAAGCTAAAGGTAATTCTTCCAACATGGTTCACTCTAGAACATGAGTACCTTAGTCATTTGCCAACATTAATTATGTAAAATCCTGCAGCACAACCTGTAGCACATTATATGGGAAAATTGCATTATATGCTTCATATGTAAAACAAGTCTATCAGTAACTAAGTAATGGTTATTTAAGAATGAGTTTTGAAAATGACATAACTCTAAAGTTTACAGGAATTTAAAACATAAGAGAAAATCTTAGAGAAACAAAGTACCAGGATCACTATGTAAATCATAATATGTAAGTGACAGAGTTTTCCATAGTAAGCTTCACTAACAAGACTAGCTTCTGGAAAATTCTAACTTATTCATCTAATTACATATGCAACTTCATTCCTCTCAAAAACTTGAGTGCTGTCCATTGTACAAACTTAAATTAAAGGTCAAAAGTTAGTCAAAGGCACTGAAATTTCAACAATGACACATAAAGAGCTTGGATTCACCACTGTCATCCTTATAGAAAAAAGCTGAACAAAGTGAAAACCAACCTTCTTTGGACCTATCAGAGATAGGTGAGATCACATGACAAACTTCCACCAGAAATCTGAAGAGACAAGGGAATACAGAGAATCACAGCTGAGCTCTGTTTAAGTGGAGCAGAAGGTACTACTAAAGTCACAAACTGGTAGGAACATTTAACTGGTCATTTTGAGGAATTGACGTAGGCTGAGTATGGGTTACCACGAAAATGAGACACTCCTTGGGTTGCAATCTTGATGGGTGAAGACTCACATTTTTGTGGATTTACTTCTAGAAACCTCACCAGGTTCTCATGGTGAAAAGCCAAGAAAAATTCCCCTTGTGGTTCAGGCAGGAGGAGGGGGAAAGTGAACATTTTGATATATGCTCAGAGCATTCTCCATAATGAAAGCCTAGTCTCCAAAGTTAAAGACTTTCCCAGAGTCTTATCCCACCTAAAGGGAAGGGTGTTTACCCAATTCTAGCCCCCTCTAACCTCCCTGTCTCACCCAAGGGGAGAAAAATACTAAGAAACACCTATAAAGACACAGGGGCACAGGCTCACTAAAGGACAGATTTAATCATAAGAACACTTCTCTTCCCACACACCTTACCACACACCAACGGGGCCCTGGTATAGTAATAGTGCATTACACATGAAAGAACTGTGAGGTGTGGATCTATTTAAGGAAGAGTTCTTAGGGAAACCCAAAGACAACAAGGGGGACTAAACAAGGACACTAGAGGAATTTGGAGCTTCTCATGTGTATAGCTAGAGCAAACATTAAATACAGCCAGATTACCATAAAACTTCACATTAAAGGCCTTTACTACAATTTCTCTTACCATATTCATCATGTCCAGCTTTCAACAAAAATTACAAGACATGCTAAAAGGCAAGAAAAAGCACTGTCTGAAGAGCTAAAGCAAGCATCTGAACCAGATTCAAAAATAACACAGATTTTTGAAGTATCAGTGAATTTAAAATAAGCTATGATTAACATGTTAAGGACTCTAATGGAAAAATAGATAACATAAAAGAACAAATGGGGAAGATAAGCAGAGAGAAACACTTAAGAAAGAATAAAAATAAAATGCTAGAAAAAAAAAAAACAGAAATGAAGAATGCCCTTATTGGGCCCAACAATAAACTGCACAAAGTCTAAAAATTAATGAGCTTAAAGATATATCAACAGAAATTTCCCAAACTGAAATAGAAAGGAAAAAAAAGAATTAGAAAAAAAAAACCAGAATGGAATATTCAAGAACTGTGGGACAATTTAAAAGGTCTAACGTACAGCTAATTGGAATATCAGAAGGAGAAGAGAAAGAGAACAGAACAGAAAGAAAATTTTAAGTACAAATGACTAAGAATGTTCCCAAACTAATGGCAAACACATAACTACAGACCCAGGAAACTTAGAAAACACCAAGCAGGGGCGCCTGGGTGGCTCAGTTGGTTAAGCAACTGCCTTTGGCTCAGGTCATGATCCTGGAGTCCCGGGATCGAGTCCCGCATCAGGCTCCCTGCTCAGCAGGGAATCTGCTTCTCCCTCTCCCACTCCCCCCTCTTGTGCTCTTTCTCTCTCTCACTCTCTCTCTCAAATAAATAAATAAAAATCTTAAAAAAAAAAAAAAGAAAAGAAAACATCAAGCAGGGTATAAATACCAAAAAATTTACACCTACGCATATCATATTCAAACCACAAAATCAAAGGCAAAGAAGAAATGTTGAAAGAAGCTAAAGGGAAAAATAAAGTAAGAAATAGCAAGCTTCTCATCAGAAACCATACAGTTGAGAAGAAAGTGTTGAAGGAACAAGAGACACCAACCTAGAATTCTATATCCAGTGTAATTATCCTTCAAATGTGAAAGAGAAATAAAGATTTTTCCCAGACAAAAACTGAGGAAATTCAATGCCAGCTAATCTGCCCCATAAGAAATATTTTTAGTTTTTCATGGAGAATAATTATGATATGTGTCAGAAACTGAGATCTACTTTTAAAAAAGAAGACTGAAAAGGAATAGATGAAATTTATGTAAATTTTTTTAAATGATAAGAAAATTACACAGTAAAAAATATTTAACAGAAAATAAATGGCTGTAGCCATTTAAGTTTTAAGGGCAAGGAGGTTCAATATTAGATTACAAAATCCTTTCATTTCTTCAATGTATATGGCACCTATCTACTCAAACTTTTGATAAAGACTGCTATTTACACATATTTTCTCTTTCTTTCTTTCTTTCTTTTTTTGCATTTTTAAAATCAAAGATCTGAGTGTTGGATTTGGTATGATGTCAGTTTGGGTGATAAAGGACTAGCCTAAGAATGAGGCAAGAAATGAGGACCAGAGGTAATGTTCTAATGGACTTGAGTGAGAGTTCAAGGCAACTTACGTAGATTTTAAGGTATGGGGGAACACTGAAGTAACAAATTGGTTACACTCATATTAAATCAAATTTTTAAAAATCACTTACCTCAAATGAGTTTGAATTCAATCGAATATGAGGCATGTGAGCTGATATCAGTTTACAGGAATATGCTACCAAGAGAGAAATAAAGATGTCACATATTTCAAGACTCAATGCCTTCCATGAGTTCATTTTTTAGAATAAGAAATCTATTTAGGGGCTCAGTCATTGAGCGTCTGCCTTTGGCTCAGATCGTGATCCCAGCGTCCTGGGATCGAGCCCCACATCAGGCTCCCTGCTCCACGGGGAAGTCTGCGTCTCCCTCTCCTACTCCCCCTGCTTGGTGTTCCCTCTCTCTCTATGTCTCTTTCTGTCAAATAAATAAATAAAATCTTTAAAAAAAATCTATTTATATACTTTCTTCATAATACTCTCTGCTTTATGATTAGGTCAAAGCCTAGTAGCTCATCACAAATAATGAGCAAAAGGTTGTAGACTGAAAAAGTTGAAACATTGCTTCATCTAATCTTAATTGGCAACCGAAATAGAAATAGTTGGGAAGGTGCATATAACTAATGCTTAATCTGTACTTTTAAATGTCTGTGGATTTTTATCTTTATCATCTTTATATGATATGAGATTCAGTTCATGCTTTGTAACAATTCCAAGTCTTGAGGAAGCCTGTGTATTAAGTTCTGTTGTATCAAGCTGCTATATCAACAGTATTATGTCTACGTGCTAATAAAATCCTAGGTAGGATTGAAGGAAATAAACTCACCCAATGCTCATAATAACGTTCAATGTGATGATCAAGTTAGACACCTCAGAGAGCATTTTCCAATTTGAAAACTAAGTCATTCTCACTTTAGAACTTAGACTGAGAATATTTTTGTAAATACGGGACTAGCCTACGAGGGCCCAAATACAAAATCACATCTGTATCTACAGGAATGAAACTATCTCTGAGATAGATGAACCCTTATCAAAAAAGTTTGAGTCTTTGTAAAAGCAGTCATTTTAAAGTTCTATGAAGCTGAGGAAACATCCACTAACAAATAGTCGAAAAATAGTCACTTTCTTTTCCTCCTATAGGCTCAAAGGGGCACAGTAGGAAGGCTGCTGGATAAATGAAAGGAATTAACCCCGCTGTGAAAATAATAGGAAGTAGTGATTTGAGTGTAAGAAGAGAGCCCTGCAAATGTTGAGCGAGTTAGGACAGTATTTTTCTTCCTTCTTATAGGTTCAGTTTTTGTCCCTGAGAACTAATTGTTGAACTAAGAAGATAGCGCGTGGGTGTTTAACTCGGCATCTGTCCAAATCCAAGAGACCTCCCGCTCTCCAGAGTGCTAGTTCATCTTCTCCTCTCCCACCCCAGCTGTCCTCTCAGCAAAATGGAAGTATGGGGTCCCTTGTTCAAAAACCACGGGGTGGGGGGAGGGGAGGACAGAATGCCATTATAGATTCTAAAATAGAAAGGTTTTCTCTAAAAATATTTTATATTTATAAAATGTAACAGGGGTAATGGTGATAGACAAAAAGCAACATAAACTTACAAATTGCAAAAAATATATAGTTTTGGTGCCATAATCTTATATAATGTGATAAAAATAAAACTTTATTAATGTGATATCTTGTTTGATCATAAGATTTTTCTCTTACACTTCTGCAAATTCATTTATTCGATCATTAAAACTTATACTTTTAGCAACTTTATTTTCAAACAATATATGTAGTTGAAAGCAATGTTTGTCACTCTTGGAAAATGTAAGATTGTCAGTAATTTTTGACCATTTTTAATTTTGAGCATGATCTTTCTGATGTAACTATTACTAGAGCTTTTAAGATTTTTTTATAGGCTGTGAGGACTTTGCGATGAATTTCTGACATATTTTGAAAATTAAATTTTTGTATATTTGTAACTGATGATTCTTATGGAACAAATTTTCTAAAACTAACTGTTCATATAAATCAGTTTCATGTAAATTGGAATTTAATTTAAATGTAAATTTATACAATATCATTTTAATATTTCCTTTGAAATTTCCTGAAACTTGTGGACATCATACAGAAAAGCAAAAGTAGCTTCATGATTTTTATATAATTCAAAATGCCTATTTATGTATTCTATTGCAGCCTATCCAATTACAGGAGACAATCACTTTTATTTTTTTTTTTTAAGATTTTATTTATTTATTTGACAGAGAGAGACACAGCGAGAGAGGGAATACAAGCAGGGGGAGTGGGAGAGGGAGAAGCAGGCTTCCTGCCGAGCAGGGAGCCCGATGCAGGGCTCGATCCCAGGACCTGGAATCATGACCTGAGCCGAAGGCAGACGCTTAATGACTGAGCCACCCAGGCACCCCGAGACAATCACTTTTAAATGGTCTTCTTAATCAATTATTGGTTCATCTGATGCTTCCTATGTAAACAGTGTCATCCCCTCCCCCCACCAGAATGTAACGGTCTTTAAATTTAATTTCTATTTCAAAGCCTGTGGATATTTTTTTGCCCTATTGCAGTGGTTTTTCAAAACCAGAGATTCTAAACTTTTCAAAGAATTCTAAAGATTTCCTGATATGTTTTATTGCAATGTTCATGTGTCCACTTTCATTTTGTGGTAAGTTACGACAAAGTTAACTGTCTAAGGCTGGCAGTTTCTGTACCAGCCCCCAGATTGGAGAGTACATATTTGTGCTAGACACAGACAAGCCAGCCCACTGTGGGTTCTTGTGCTGCCCCCATGAGGAACCTTCCTTTCTCCTGAAGCTGTTGTTGCTGCTGCTGGCTCTCTATAGACAAAGCCAAAGGTCTCCATATATTATGATGAAAATCCAATCACTATGCAAGCACTGAGTGCTTGCTTGTACCCAGCATTATGTTGGGTGCAAATGAAGATTTACAACAGATATATGATAAGCCTCTAAAACCTAAGGAATCAAAGCTAATGCAAAAGAGAAAAAAACCCCAGCATATTGGTAAGCGAAATATAATGGTATAAATGCTGCTGAGGTCAAGAAGCAGCAGATCATGTTGAATCATGCTGTCAGAAAGTTTTCAGAAGTCAATAGAACTGGTAGTCTTAGAAAATAGGCAAAAATGTGGGGTGCCTGGGTGGCTCAGTCGTTAAGCATCTGCCTTCGGCTCAGGTCATGATCCTAGGGTGCTGGGATCGAGCCCCTCATTGGCCACCCTGCTCCACAGGAAGCCTGCTTCTCCCTCTCTCACTCCCCCGGCTTGTGCTCCCTCTCTCATGGTGTCTCTCTCTGTCAAATAAATAAATAAATAATCTTCAAAAAAATTTTTAAAAAAGAAAATAGGCAAAAATGTGACAGTGGTCCTTATATAGTCACTTGTGACCATTGTCAAAAACCAGTCTTGACATACTGATTGCTAAAAGTCACCCTCCTGCCAAATCCTTAGTCAAATTTTGTTTGTACTCAGAATCAAGACTATGTTTAGTCTTTTAACCACAAAAACATTAGCCAACTTGAGCTCCAGGAGAGCTGATGGTAATTAGAACTGTCACCACATTCATAAGGCAGCAGCCAACATTTTCAAAGCCCTTACTGTGTCCAGTACTTTAGAGAGAACTTCACATATACATCTCACTTAATCATCACAACCACCAGAGTTATCATGGCTATCTCCATTTCATTAATGAGAAAATTGAGGGTTAGAAAACCCCACAAAAGCACAAGCTCATAAATATAGAGGCAGGAGATTCAGGCTCACAACTGTGTCCTTGGTAACTCTAAAGTCTGATTTTCAACCACTATGCTCTACATTCTCTTCCAAAGATATAAAGATGTCGGCTCTCAGACAAGCTCCATCTTTTTATTTCTGAATCCATTCCCTAGACATTTGAACCATGACAGTAACACAAGAGCTCTCTAACCAAAGGCTATTGCTTTTCCTGGAAAATGCTAGAGCTCAGAGAGCTTCTAAGAAAACAAATTATGTCAGCACTGTCTTCAGTTTATACTAAGTTCATGGACTCCATCTTTTAGCTGGTCTCTGCAGGCGTAGCCTCTAAGGGATGATAATAAAATTTAAGCTGGGACCCAGTACTCAAAAGAGGTCAGGGGACTGTGGGCTGCTTTCAGCCAACAGACATGTTTTGCTTTGCCCTTACAAAGTTTTATACATTTAAGTCAACATCTGTGCATCAGGATATTTCATATGGGAGACAGAATTCCCAATTATCTCTTAAAAACTAAAAACCTAGGACCCCTGGGACTCAATCAGTCAAGTGTCCATCTTTCGATTTCCATTCAGATAATGATCTCAGGGTTGTGAGTTTGAGCCCCACCTCAGGGCCCATGCCCAGTGTGGAGCCTGTTTAGGATTCTCTCTCTCCCTCTCTCTCTCTGCCCCTCCACCCCCTAAAAATTTTTTTAAAATTAAAAAAAAAAAAAAAAAAAAAAACCCTGTGCCAATTGCAGACATTTCCAAAAGGCAAGGATGCACTGGCTGCCCCTTCGGGGGCCAGCACCCCCTTGTGGACATTGCCCTTCACTCTTGTCCTGCCTGGTTCTCCCAGATGTTTGCAAGCCCTGCTTTAAGAAACTGGAGAGATTGTTTCCTTTCTTCCTTCAAGTTACCACTAAACAATTTTTTTTAAATGAGTGCAATTAGATATAGCAGTTATCTAAAAATCCAGTTATTCTCAGCAAAGAATCCTTCAAGTGAATTATAGACTTCTACTAACAAAAATAGGTCTCATCCAATAAGGATAAAAATTCCCCTACCAACAACAATGGCTATGTCTCATCTAGGTTGGGTTTCAGTCCTGAGCTGAGGAGACAAAGGCTCAGGAAAAACAAACAATCCTCCGCTTGTGGGTCTGGAAAAAGGGATTGGGAGCAATTTAGGAAGGTGATGAGAGAGCAATCGTCCTCCTCTGTGGTGCTCTGTCCACTGAGCCCCTTCACAGGATATACACCAAGTTACCGTGGTTGCTGAGTTCATGATTACCAAGAAGCATAGCAAGTCACACTAAAGCCGAAATAGGGGAGAGCTGGCAAAAGTAGCATGGTATGCTCTCAAAATTTGCCAGGGGGATAAATGAGTGACTACATCATAGTTGGACTCCTTTGGTGAGTCCTTAATAATTATGTTAATATCTAGCATTCATGAAGGACTGTAAGTGCTTCACACCAAGCTAAGCTCTTCACAGGGATTACCTCAAGGTGTCCTCACAACAATGCTATGAGGCTAAAACTATTATTATCCCCATTTTACAGACAAGAAAATTGATGTTTAGAGAGGTTAAGCAGATCCTTCAAAAATAGCCAACCCTTCACTGACTGTGTTTTCTTCCAGCTACACCCTATTTCTCTGCTCCCCTTCACAGCAAAATTCTGAAAGACTCATCTGCACTCACTACACCGTCATCAGTGAGGGCTGACAGATCAACCTACCAAATGGACCCCAAATTTAGTCCCTCTCTCACACGCCCCATCACATCCTAGTACAAGTCATCAGCATCTCTTGTCTAGACTTTTATGAAGGCTTCCTACCTGATCTCCTAACTTCCATTCAGCCCAGTCTCCATACAAGAGCCAACAGATTGTTTTTAAAATATAAACTAGATCATATTACTCTCTTGCTTAAAACCATACACATTTCTTATTGTGGCCTGACAAGCTTTCATTTCCTATCTTCTCTGCTTTGCTCCCCATATTCCAACCACTCTGGCCTTTCATTTGTTCCTCGAATATGCACATCCCCACACCAGGGCCAATGTGCTCATTATAATCTTTGCCTGGAACACTCGTCCCAGAGATCCTCTCAATGCTTGCTCCCTCTTTCCATTTGGGTCTCTGCTTCAAAAGTCACCTTCTTTACAGGTGTTCTGTTTGATTAGCTTGTCTACCTCTTGCTATGCCTTGCTGTGTTTTTATTCTTAGCACTGATTGCAATATTACAAAATACAGTGATTTATTATTTTTATCTTTTCTACATGGATATAAGTTTCATAAGGACAGAGACTATTACTCAGGTTTTCATTCCCAGCTTCTAGATTTTCCTGGTACCTAGCAAGTGATCAATATTCACTAAATGAATGAATGTAGAATAAACAAATGACTGGAGACAATATTTAAAGGTGGTGTCTGGTGCATACAGACTCGTTTTATCATATATGTTAATCTAACTGGAGCTGACTACCATGATGATTATGAAAAACATAATTTCAATTCCTTCTCACCATCAAAATGTGAATATTCCCAGCTAACAATTGACTTTTCAACTCCTATTCTGCACATCTCAACTCTAAGATACAATCATACAGTAAAGGGGGAAAAAAGGCAAAAAAAAAAAAAAGTGACATTGGAAAAAAAAAACAATTGTTTTTCTCCCTGTCTGATGACTTCCCATTCAGTTTTTCCTCCATGAGAGACTCTTCATATATATATATATTTTTAATTATGTAATGTTAATCACCATATATTACATCATTAGTTTTTGATGTAGTATTCCATGATTCATTGTTTGCGTGTAACACCCAGTGCTCCATGCAGAATGCGCCCTCTTTAATACCCATCACCAGGCTAACCCATCCTCCCACCCCCCTCCCCTCTAGAACCCTCAGTTTGTTTTACAGGGTCCATCGTCTCTCATGGTTCATCTCCCCCTCCGATTTCCCTCCCTTCATTCTTCCCCTCCTGCTATCTTCTTCTTCTTTTTTTTTTTTAACATATAATGTATTATTTGTTTCAGAGGTACAGGTCTGTGATTCAACAGTCTTGCACAATTCACAGCGCTCACCATAGCACATGCCCTCCCCAATGTCTATCACCCAGCCACCCCATCCCTCCCACCCCCCACCACTCCAGCAACCCACCATGAGAGACTCTTAACTGTAGGGAACAAACTGAGGGTTGCTGGAGGGAGAAGGGGGTGGAGGGAAGAGGTAATTTGTTGATGGGCATTAAGGAAGGCACGTGATGTGATGAGCACTGGGTGTTATATGCAACTGATAAATTATTGAACACTACACCTGAAACTAATGATGTACTACAAGTTGGCTAACTGAATTTAAATTTAAAAAGAAAAAAACCAATTGAACATTCTCACTAATAATCAAAATGTTTATGAATAAACATACATAATACAAAGATAGGTATATACATTATAGGGAAAATATGCCGTAACTTCAAATTTCAAAGGAAAGGAACAAGAAACATACATATTACTCATGTAAGCATTCTGCAGTCTATATTTTGACAACGTGGAGGAGACAGACTCTTTGCCTTGCTTAGTTCGCTGAAATTTTCTGCCATGTGATGGCAAGATTCCATTGCACTCCATTTACCCAAAGGCATATAAAACAATTACTTGAAGTAAGTTCAATCATTCATTCTTGATACCAGTATATATTTAGAATACCTGTCCAAACAGATTTTCTAAAACTTCATATCTGTTACCTATGTTAATTGCAGTTTCTTGTTTATCTCCTGTCAAAACCCATATTCTTATGTTTGCTTTCAGTAAAGTTGTTATCGTTTCTGGAACACGTGCTTGAAGGCGATCTTCAATGGCTGTGGCTCCGAGAAGCAGAAATTTCTAGATATTTTTTTGAAAGAGATATTTTTTATTACTAGTTAAGATAAAAAAAAAAAAAAAACATGGGGCGCCTGGGTGGCTCAGTCGTTAGGTGTCTGCCTTCGGCTCAGGTCATGATCCCAGGGTCCTGGGATCGAGCCCCGCATAAGGCTCCCTGATTGGCGGGAAGCCTGCTTCTCCCTCTCCCGCTCCCCATGCTTGTGTTCCCTCTCTGGCTGTGTCTCTCTGTCAAATAAATAAATAAAATCTTAAAAAAAAAAAAGGTAAAAAAACATTTTAATATGGAATAAATAGGGCAAATTTTGACAAATGTTATGCAGTCTACCTATTATGTGAAGTCCCATACATGTCACACACACACACACACACACACACACACACACACACTTTCTTCCTAGTCTCTTCCACTCGTCTATTTGTCCCTATTTTGCTACAGCATGAGGCAGTGTAGCATGATAGTTATATAGGCTCATGGGGGCACCTGGGTGGTTCAGTTGGTTAAGCATCTGCCTTCTGCTCAGGTCATGATTCCGGGGTCCTGGGATCCAGCCCTGCATCAGGCTCCCTGCTCCGCGAGGAGTCTGCTTGTCCCCCTCCCTCTACCCCTCCCCACCCTGCTCATGCTCTCTAATAAATAAATAAAATCTTTAAAAAAAAAAAAGAATATCTAGCAGATTATAATTAGGCAATTAAACCTAGAGAGGTAAGCCCCCTTCCTTTATTATTCTTCAAAAAGTATCATGATAATTCTCAGCCTCCTCCTACTTCTGTGTGAATTTAGAACAAACTGCTCAAGTTCTATAAAAATCCTATTGGGAATTATATGCATTTCCTTTATTATTTCCTGTATTACACTGAATTTATAAATGACTTTGAGGAGAATTGCCACATTTATTATACTGGGGTTTTCTATATATTCTATACACCTATCCACTTATATAAGTCCTTACAAGAAATTTCATATTTTCTCCATAAATTTCATAGCACCAGATAGTTTATAGTTTTTGTTCCTACTGTGAATTATTTCCCTATCACTGTGGAGATCTGAGCAGAAGCTCTATGGTAGATAAAAAGGTTTCTATAAAGCATAAGTTGTTTCCCAGAAGCCAGCACAACCCAAACATTCAGGGTTTTTCACATTGCTATTAGTTGTTAAAATGAAATTAAGATATAAAGCAAGCTGATTCTGTGCTGATAATTAGAACTGAAATAATTTGAGATACTATCATATATAAACTATAAATTAAACTTTAAAATAACCATAAAATTTTTAGCCTTCTCAATGACCAGGTGAATTTTTAAGTGCTAAATATTCAAGTATATCAATCCTATTAGACATTCTTTATCTTCATGATTCTATTTTTGGGCTATTTCTACTATAATACTTTCAAGATATTTCTGTATTAAAACTTTGGATTTTAATGTAAAATTTCCCATAGCTAGCAAAAAGTATTTTCAGTAATGATTTATGTTTCTGGGTATGAAACATGGATTTTTAAAAGAATACTTTAAACATTTTCATGATGAAAACACACAGCTAACTAGGAATCAAAGGGATCCCTTCCTGATTATGGCAAGAGGAGGGGGAAAGTAAACATTCTGAAATACTCCCAGATTATTCTGCTCTCCTCACAAAGGCCTGTACTCAAAGGAAACTATCTTATCAGAGGCTTATCAACTTGGGCTTATCAGAGCCTGTCAATCTGAGGGAAGGGAAATACTCATCTCCAGCACCTTCCAGTTTTTGACATGGGGGAAGACACAGAACTCAGACTCACAGAAGATTGAGATCTAATCAAGGGCTAAACCACAGATCTCCTCTTCCTCACCTTACCACATCAGTCTGTCTCTCACATGAATGTGAGGGATTGCCGAAGGAGGAAGTGTAAGGTTCAGACCCTGTTTAAGAAGGAGTTTCTAGGGAAACCTGAAGATAGCAGGAGGATGAAAACAAGGACACTAGATGCAATTTTAGCCTCTCATACCACAGCTATAGCAAACAGTAAACACAGCCTAACTTCTAGTCAGAGAAACATGAAACCTCACCCAAAAGGCCTATTTGCCTCATTCCTTTTATCCAATACCTCATGTGTGGCTTTCAACAAAAAGTTATAGGGCAGCTCAAGACAAAAATCACATTCTGAACAGACAGAGCAAGCATCAGAATTAGACTCAGACTCAGATATGACAGAAATTTGGGAATTACCAGACTAGAAATTTGAAATAACTATGATTAATATGCTAAAGACTCTAGTGGTAAAAGTAAATGACATGTTTACTTTTTACAGATGGATAATGGAAGCAGAGAGATAGAAACTCTAAGAAAAAATCAAAAGGAAATGTTAGCAATAAAAAAACACTGTAACATAAATAAGGAATGCCTCTGATGGGCTCATCAGTTGTCTAAACATCCCCAAGGAAATAACTAGTGAACGTGAAGATATGTCAATAAAAACTTCCCAAACTGAAAAACAAAGAGATAAAAGAATGAAAAAAATAAAATAAAATACCAAGAACTGTGGGGCAATTATAAAAGGTATAACATACATGGATTGGGAATACCAGAAATAGAAGAGAGGAAGGAACAGAAAATTCTTGAAATAATTATTGGTGAGAATTTTCCAATATTAATCACAGACATCTAACTTAGACCCAGACCTCAGAAAACACCAATCATGATAAATCCCAAAAATCTACACCTAGGCATTTCCTATGCAAACTGTTTTCAAAAGAAAATCTTGAAAGAAACCTGAGAGGATAAAAAAAACAAAAACAAAAACAAGAACAGCCTTACCTATACAGGAACAAGGATAGTAACTACATTGGACTTCTCTTTCAAATCTATGAAAGCAAGAACAGAGTGGAGTGAAATAAAGTGTTAAAAGGAAAAAACACCAAGCTAGAATTTTGTATCCAGTGAAATTATTCTACAAGTGTAAAGGAGAAATAAATGCTTTCTCAGACAAATGAAAATTGAGGAAATTCATTGCTCACACACCTTCCTTGCAAGAAATGTTAAAAGTTCTTCAGAGAGAAACAAATAATGCAATATATGTTAAGAAAAATTAAAAGAAGAAGAAGAAGATAGCGGGAGGGGAAGAATGAAGTGGGGGAAATCGAAGGGGTAGATGAACCATGAGAGACAATGGACTCTGAAAAACAAACAGGGTTCTAGAGGGGAGAGGGTGGGAGGATGGGTTAGCCTGGTGGTAGGTATTGAGGAGGGCACATTCTGCATGGAGCACTGGGTGTTATGCACAAACAATGAATCATGGAACACTTCATCTAAAACTAATGATGTAATGTATGGGGATTAACATAAGAATAAAAAAAATAAATTAAAAAAAAAAGTTCTTCAGAGAGAAGTAAAATAATGTAGATTAATAACTCAGATATACATAAAGAAAGGAATAACATTAAAGAAGGAATAAATAAAGATAAAATGATATCTTTTATTTTTCTTATTGGTTTAACAGATACGGTTTTCTCAAAATATAATAACAACGATACATTAGGTGATTATGGGCTACGGACAAATGCAATGTATGGCAGCAATATAAGAGATTGGAGAGAGGAATTGGAAATACTGTTGTAAGGTACCTGTCCTACCCATGACATGGTATAGTATTATATGAAAGTGGACAATTTAATTGTAAAGGTAAATTGCAAACTCTAAGACAACCACTAAAAACATTTTTAAAAGAGGTATAATTGAAATGCTAAGAAAGGAGAGAAAATAGATCAGTTAAAAACCAGACAAGGCAGGGAAAAAAAGTGGAAGACAAAGAAAAAACATAAGAAAGGGTACAAATAGAAAATAGTTACAAATATGAAAGATATTAAACTAGTAATAACTGTAAAAGTGTATGGTCTAAATATACCAATTAAAAGACAGACACTGTACGAGTGGATTTAAAAAAAAAAAAGACAACTCTATGTTGTCATAAGAAACACATATTAAATATGAAGACACAAATAGATTAAAATAAGGGGATGGAGTTGGCTAATTGAATTTAAATAAATAAAAATTTAAAAAATAGAAGGATGGAGAAAGATACACATACTAACACTAATAAAAGAAACTGGAGTAGCTATATTAATTTCAGACAAAACTGACTTCAGAATAAGGAAAATTACTAGGAATAAAAAGAGGCATTGCATAATAATAAAGGAGTCAATTGTCTAAGAAGACGTAGCAATCTTCAGTGCACCTAACAACAGAGCATCAAAATATATTAGACAAGAACTCATGGAACAGCAAAGAGAAATAGATGAATGTAGACTCTAATACTTCTCTGTCAGTAATCAACAGATCCAACAGAGAGAAAATCAGTAAGGATATAATTGAACAGAACAGAGCCGCCAATTCATTGCATCTAACTGACATTGAGAGAATGTTCGTTTAACAGCAGAATACACTTTCTTCTCAAGCTCAACGAAACACTCATTAAGATAGACCACATTCGGGGCGCCTGGGTGGCTCAGTCGTTAAGTGTCTGCCTTTGGCTCAGGTCATGATCCCAGGGTCCTGGGATCGAGCCCCACATTGGGCTCCCTGCTCAGTGGGAAGCCTGCTTCTCTCTCTCCCACTTGTCCTGCTTGTGTTCTCTCTCTGGCTGTCTCTCTCTGTCAAATAAATAAATAAAATCTTTAAAAAAAAAATAGACCATGTTCTAGGCCATAAAGCCCACCTTAGCAAGTTTTTTGAAAAATAGAAATTATCAAAGTATGCTATCAGTCCACAGTGGAATTAAACTAGAAATCAATAATAGAAAGATACCTGAAAAGTCCCCAAATACCTGGAGATTAAGCAAAAACACTTCTAAAAATCACATAACTCAAGAGAAATTTAAAAATATGAACTAAAATAAAATGATAATGCAACTTAACCAAAATTTGTGAGAATCTAACACTCATAAAGTTTCAAAGTCTTTTAAAAACCCTCAGCAAACCTAGAACAGGGGGAGACTTCTCCAACTTGATAAAGAACATCTACTAAAAAACCTATAGCTAATATACTTAATGGTGAGAACCTAGATACTTTCCCTCCTTAAGACAGGGAACAAGGTAAGGATGTCCCTCTTCCCACTCTTATTCAACATCATACTGGAAGTTCTGGTTAGTATGATAAAATAAGGAAATAAAAAAACTAAAAGGATTGGGAAGGAAGAAAAATGCCTTTGCAGATGTCATGACTGTTTATGTAGAAAATTCTAAGGAATCAACAAATGGAACTAACAAGTGACTATAGCAATGTTATAGGATATGAGGTTAATACACAAAAGTCAATGAACAATTGGAATTTGAAATTAAAAACATAATACCATTTACTTTAATATCAAAAAGGCATATATAAGTATAAATCTAACAAAATATTTACAAGATATGTATGTGGAAAACTACAAAACTCTGATGAAAGAAATATCATGTTCATGGATAGGAATACTCAGTATTGCTAAGATGTCAGTCTTAATCATGGAAAGTTATTTTGTGGATATCAACAAATTGATTCTAAAATTTTTATTGAAAGGCAAAAGATTGAGATTAGCCAAGACAATAGTGAATAAGAACAAAATCAGGGGACGGACACTACCCAACTTCAAGAGTTACTATAAAGCTAGAGTAATCAAGATAGTATAGTATTGGTGAAAGTATAGACAAATAGGTCATTAGAACAAAATAGAAAACCCAGAAATAGACCTACACAAATACAGTCAACCAATCTTTGACAAAGGAGCAAAGGCGATTCAATGGAGAAAAGATAGTCTTTTTCAACAAATAGTGTTGGAACAACTGGACGTGCACATTTAAAAAATAAAATGAATGCAGACACTGACCTTTGACTTTTCATAAAAATTAAGTCCAAATGGATCATAGACCTAAATGTAAAATGCAAAACTATAAAACTACCAGAAGATAAGAGGAGAAAATCTAGGTAACCTTAGGTTTACTGATTACTTTTTAGATACCAAAAGCATGATCCATGAAAGAAAAAATTGGTATTTAGACTTCATTAAAATTAAAAACATGTTCTGTGGAAAATACTGTGAAGCTAACAAGAAGACAAGCTACAAACAAGGAGAAAATATTTTCAAAACACATATCCGATAAAGACATAACCAAATATGCAAGGAACACTTAAAACCCAACAGTAAGAAAATAAACAATCTGATTAAAAAAGGGGCAAAAGGTCTAAGCAGACACCTCACCAAAGAAGATATACAGGTGTCACTAAGCATATGAAAACATTATATGTCATCAGAGAAATGCACATGAAAACAACAGTGAGATACCACTACATACCTATTAGATTGTCCAAAATCCAAAACACTGACAGCACCAAATGCTCGCAAGGGATGTGGTGGAACAAGAACTCTTATTCATTGCTTGTGGGAATGTACAGCCATTTTGGAAGACAGTGTGGCAGTTTCTTATAAAGCTAAACATTGACTTAGCACATGATTGGGCAATCATGCTTCTTGGTATTCACCCTAATGAGTTGAAGACCTATCCACAAAAAAATATAGTCTTGAGTATTTATAGCAGCTTTATTCATAATTACCAGAACTTAGAAGCAACCAAGATGCCTTTCAATAGGTGAATGGATAATGTCTGTGGTACATCCAGACAACAGATTATTATTTAAAAAATATTTAAAAAGAAATGAGCCATCAGGGTGCCTGGGTGCCTCAGTTGGTTTAAGTGTCTGCCTTCAGCTCAGGTCATGATCTCAGGGTCCTGGGATCAAGCCCCGTGTTGGGATCCCTACTCAACAGGGAGTCCGCTTCTCCCTCTTCTTCTGCCCCTCTCTCCCCACTTGTGTCCTCTCGCTTGCTCTGCTTTCTCTCTCAAATAAGTTAAAAAATAAATAAATAAATAAATAAATAAACAAACAAACAAACAAACAAACAACAAACTTTTAAAAAATGAGCCATCACGTTATCATTAAAAGACATGAAGGAATTTAAATGCACATTCCTAAGCAAAAGCAGCCAATCTGAAAAGGCTACATACTTATGATTACAGCTATATGACATGCTGGTAAAGGCAAAACTATAGAGACAGTAAAAAGAAGATCAGTGGTTGCCAGGGGTTCAGAAGGAAAGAGGGAAGAATGAATAGGTGAACAGAGGAGATTTTTAGGGCAGTGAAACTATTCTGTATGATACTGCAGTAGTGGATGGTGACATGCATTTGTCAAGACCCATAGAACTATACAACAAGAGTGAATCTTAATGTAAGCCATGGAGTTTAGTTAATCATAGTGTATCGATATTGGTTCATCAATTGTAACAAACGTACCACACTAAGGCAAAATGTTAATCATAGAAGAAACTGTGGGAGGGAAAGAGAGGAAGTATATATAACTATCTATACTTTTTTGGCTCATTTTTTTTCTGAAAACCTAAAACTACTCTAAAACTCTAAAAAAATAATATATTAATTGAAAAATGGCCAAAGGATTTGAATAGACACTTCTCCAAAAGAAGATATACAAATAATCAAAAAAACACATGAAAAAATGTTCAACATCATTAATCATTAAAGAAATGCAAATTAAAATCACAATGAGATACTGCTTCATACCCACTAGGATGGTTATAATAAGTTACAGGTAGTAACAAGTGTTGGCAAGGATGTGAAAAAATTGGAACCCTCAAACACTGGTGGTAGGAATGTAGAATGGTGCAGCCACTTTGGGAAAATAGTCTGGCAGCTTCTCAAATGGTTACACAGAGTTGCCATATGACCCAGCAATTTCACTCCCAGGTATATTCATAAGATAAATTAAAGAATGTGTCCACATGAAAACTTGTATGATTACTTACGGAAGCATTATTCGCAATAACCAAGTGGAAACAATCCAAATGACCTTCAACAGAAGAATGGATAAACAATCAGGTATCTACGCAATGGAATACTATTTGGCATTGAAAAGTAATGAAATACTGGTACATACTACAATATGGGTGAATCCTGAAAACATTAAGCTAAGTGAAAGAAGCAAGTCACTAAAGACCACCTATTTTATGATTTATTTATATGAAATATGCAGAGAAGGTGAATCTATAGAGACTAGAAGTAAATTAGTGGCTGCATAGGGCTGGGGGAGAGAATAGGACGGTAACAAAGAGTGAATACTAATGGATATGGAATTTGGGGGAGGGTATGTTGAAAATATTCTGTGTTAATTGTGGTGACGGTCTCACAATTCTCTAAAAACTGTAGTTTATATACTTTAAATGGAAGAATTGTAGGGTATGTGAATTATATCTCAATAAAGCTATTGTATTAAGAAAAAACAAACAAACAAGGAATGCTTCAAAGTCTAATTCAATCTGCCAATATGTCAAATTTATGTTTTACCAATAGAGTGACCCTGGCAACATGAAAGTTAATTACTTTAGCAGTTATGCTCTAAGTTATGATGTACTTAATAACTATTGATACAAATGTAGACATTGTCTTTCTTACTCTTACCCAACAGGAAAGAAACTTAGATCTTATGAGTGTCCAAAGGAAATATATTCAAGAGGTGAAGAAGTACTCCTGGCCTCAAGATCTAAGAAGATGATCAGAAAATACCTCCCTAGAACTGAAAACAAGTAGGATCATAACAACGTACATGGAATTATCAGTAAGAATCATTTCACAGAACTAGTTGACTCTGACACGTCTTTGGTGTCAGATTCCAATACTTACCTCAAAGTCTGCAGAGAATAGCCATTTAACTGCAACAACAGTTATAACTAATACAACATCAGCTAGAACAGTGGAAATTACAACACAAGTCATGAGGCAGAAGATTAGATGCTCTGGTGGCTAATATAAAGTAAGAAAAATAACAGTCAAAGGACAACTGGAAGGACAAGTTTTTCTAGGTGGCATACAGTTGTTCCAAGCCCAGAAAACTAGAATTGAAGACATAGACTTAAGGAAAAGAAAAGAAAAAAAGTGAAGAATCAAAATTCTTTTAGGCCATTACAGCTTGAAAGATACAGCTTTAAAAAAAAATCCAATTCCCTCTGATCAAAACCTATGTACAACAATCCTCTCATGTATCATTTGCCCCCCTAAATGTGTCCATTTTTCATGAAGTACCCTTCAGTGGGGTACTAGTTCTCAAGATAGGTCTCCCCTGACAGAGATGTAATGAATAGCAAGGTCTAGTCCCCAGCCCCCCAGAAGTTTGGCCCACATGATTCAATACCCAGGAGCTCATCGCTCCTGGGTGAACTGGAAAACATCCTGTGGGGGAAAGGGACACAAATGAATATATTTGACAATTTTCAGTGTGATTTTAACGTCACAGAGCCTGTCATTTGCATAAGTGACTCAGGCTAAAGAGATATCCTAGTCACACTAAACACAGACATTGAGTACTTTGATGCCTGTAATTTTAACCTCATAGTCATGGAGAGAAAATGCAGTAGTTTGTTAAATAGTACAATAGTACTTTGTTAAAGTATCTAAAACTGATTAGATTTCCATTCAGACCTTCCAAGCACTGTATGCTGCTCATCACTCACTCTGACTATACAGACAATCTGTAATGTGGCACTCACCTAGGTCAAAAACCTCCAAGACCAGATAGGAAAAACTGGCCCATGATAGCCCTTCTACCATTTATTACTGCCCTTTGAAGTTGAAGAAAAAGAATCAACATCAAGCCCTGCCAATTATACAGTTATCTACCTTCCTTGGAAAGCAGAGGAGCTTAAAACATTCAACCCCAATATTTCATTCATCTATTCAATTAATACTTGCTGAACACCGACTGTGTGCCAGGCACTGTGTACATGCTGGAGACTAGCATTCAGCAGATGAGTGAACCAGTCAGCTTAAGGCCATGCCACGCCCTGCCCTTGCCACCCACCCACATGACCTGGCAAAGGCAAACTTACTCTTTGACTTCCTTACCACCTATGACTTCCAGATTAAAACTTAAAACTAAAATATAAAATATATCAGTTTGATTAAAAAGGAACTATACAATCTTTCAAGTTCCAGAGGCCAGTTCCTCTTTCTTGCTTTTTTCTTTTCTTTTTCTTTTTTTAAGATTTTATTTCTGAGAGAGAGAGGTGTGTCGGGTGGGGGAGGAGGGGCGGAGCAGAGGGAGAGGGCGCAATCAGGCTCGGCGCTGAGTATGGAGCCTGATGTGAGGTCAGCCTCAGAGTCCTGAGATCATGACCTGAGCCAAAACCAAGAGTCAGAAGCTTAACCCAATGAGCCACCCAGGTGCCCCCAGAGGCCAATTTTCAATTGCCCAGATTTTTTCCCTGTGTGGGAGCAACAAACAACCTGCTGGGAAAATGAGGAAGAGGAGGGTTACATAAATCAGTTCGTCCCTTCGCTGTGCTGTGTCAACAGATGTCGAATAATCACCCACGAGGGCTCCTGCAGCATCTTCCTGCACTTGGTGTGAAGCTAGGTTAGGTTCCTAATTTCTCAACAAAATGACCTTGAAAAAAAAGATGAACCTAATGTCAAGAAAATCCCCCAGTCTATCGGGGCACCTGTGGCTCACTCAGTTAAGCATCTGCCTTTGGTTCAGGTCCCAGGGTCCTGGGATCGAGCCCTGCATTGGGCTCCCTGCTCAGCAAGGAGTCTGCTTCTCCCTCTCTCCCTACCTCATGCTCTCTCTCTCGCTCAAATAAATAAATAAAATCTTTAAAAAAGAAAAGAAAAGAAAAGAAAATCCTCCAGTCTAACTCTGTTCTGGCCATGTTCCTGCAGAAATGAAATGCAGAGCTCATGGAAGCAAATGACAAAAGAACACAAGCCAAGAAACTAAGATAAGAATTGGCCCAGGAGCCACAAGATCCCTGAGGCCACCACAAACAAATTCACAATGATCCTCCAGTGACAATAGTCCAGGGTGCATGAGATCCCCTGGGACAGTAACCACCAGAGAATAGCACAATAAAAGTAATGAAATACCATGACTAATCTAAAAAAATAACAGAAAAATATTCAGTGATATGGAAAAAATTCCCAATTTATTGCAGAGTGAAAAATTTCATGATTTGAGCAGTATTTTTATGGGGAAAATTTGACAGAGATTTTGGGTGAGGGGGGATTTTTTACTTTAAATTTTTATGGGAAAAAGTGTATGTATGTGTATTAAAAACCTACAATGGAATACTACATAGACAATACACATATATGAAAAAAGAGGTTGGAGGATTATACACCAGAATTTAGTCATTAGCCCAACATTACAGATGATTATTATTTACTATTCTGGCTTAGTTTTGTGTGATAAACATGTATTGCTTTTGGATGGGAAAAGTTATAAAAAGGGGTAACAAAATTGAAGTGATTAGGATATAATTCAGAAATGAAAGAAATATTTTGAATATTTTAAGATCTATTTTATGAATTTTCAGTATAAGACAGCTTTATATTTCTGAAGGAAAAAAAAACAATTTAACTGAGATTTTTTTTGTTAAGACTTTATTTATTTGAGAGTGAGCAAGCAAGAGAGCGAGAGAGAGAGGAGACTCCTCATTGAGTTGGGAGCCCGATCGGGCAACAGGGCTCGATCCCAGGAACCTGGGATCATCACCTGAGCTGAAGGCAGACACTTAACCAACAGAGCCACCCAGGCGCCCCATTTTAACTGAGTTTTTAAAATGATATCAAGATATGAAAACGTTGGTAAGTGTATGTTTTCACATATTTAACTTGGCATGTAGAGTACATATCGGGTATGTTACCTTTTCAATATTATCATAACATTTTTCCAAACTCCGCATTCTGTCTTGGATAATTGTACTTGCTTTTTTATACTGCATCAACCACTGCTGATATTCTTCCTCAGTTAAATCTGCATAGGCAACACAGAGAGTTCTCAGCCCTGTAAGAAAGAATGGAATGTAAACTGATCAAGCCATCAGCGATCAGGGAGGAGTACAGAATTTGAAAGCAAAATCCAAAAGTGTAGAGGTCATGGGAATGTGAAGTCCTTCACATGGTCTTACCTGATCTGTCCCTGGCTACCTTGCTGACCTTATTTCCCCTTGCCCCCCCCCCCCCCCCCCCCGGTCATTGCTTACAGTCCTGTCCCTGCTGATCCTCTTACTTCTGGACACTTGAACTTGTTCTGCCCTTGACCTGGAATACTTTCTGCTGGTATTCTCCTTCTCTTCCTTCAGTCTCTGTCTAACTCACCCTATAGAGATAGCACCCCATCATACTCTGTTCCCCTTATCCTGTTTAATTTTTCTCCATAGCACTTATCACCCCCTGACATTATCTATTATTGGCTAATTTCTTCAAGGTATGAGCTATGTTTTGTTCACTTCTGTCCCAGAAGCTTAGAACAGTGCACAGCACTCAATAAATACTCAATAACTATTTGTTGGAGGAAGGAAAGAATGAATAAGGCTTTAGTTTTTCAATTTCAAAGTAAGCCAAATAATCATTAAAATAACAGAAAATTAATTTAAGTCCCGTTTTTGCAAAGAAAAAATTTTAGAAATTATATTGTATCCTAATATTATAGGCTAACTCCTGCAAAATATTCAAATAGTTGAGGATCCCCTAGAAATTAAAGTTCTACAGATAAGCTATAGAAGTTGTTATTCTGTTTTGAGCTCCATTACAATACGGTTCCTATATGCTTATACCTGTTGTAACCTGCCTACAGCTCACTTATATTTTAAGATGGCAGCAAAAGGCCCAAAGTGCAACCTTGCAAAATATCCAGCAGCTTAGAAACTAAAAGGACAAAGTGGGATACTGCTTCCAGGGATTATTAGCTTTACTTTTATGTGATATTACACCTCGATTTTTCAAAACTTCTATAAACTTTTTAGTGAGTGTTGTTCTTATTCAAAACTCACTCATGGAATTTTATTTCTCGAGGTGGGTAACAAGTCAAAATCAGAAGGATAAGAAGAGAATGGCAGGAAAACATCAACTATGTCAGGTTTCTGAGTTATATGCACAAAGTAATTAACTTTGAAATATACAACACATACTGGAAAAACCTCTCTTTTTCCATTAGGGGCCAAGTTCCTACTACAACAAATAGAAACAGATAATAGATGTCTTTGAAGACACTGTTTTTGGAATAAAGGAAGAACTACACAGTAAAAACATACTTTTCAACATTTGCTGGTGGGGAAAGGAAGAAAGGAAAAATAATATCTCAACAGGGTGTGTTTGAGGAACCATTTACTTTTTAAGCAAACAGAAGGCATTACAAAGTCACATATAGGAATGAGCTCCCCTTGCCTACCTATGGGCCAAGCATCAGTGACATGCATTCAGGTTACAATTTTAATATTTAAGAATAGCATTTCAAAAAGAAACAAGATTCTAAACAATTTTCACTTACCTTCTTTGGCAAAATATTCCAGGTGGGTTAATGTCTCCTTCATAAAGCGAGAATCTTCTGAAAGTCTCTCATAAATCACTGTATCCTATCCGGAAAAAAAAAAAAAAGTTCTTGTGACCAATATCTTACCTAAGCCTAACAATCCAAATTCTAAATACTGCATTATAATTTTATTGTTATATCTAATAGATGTGAAGGAACCCAAGAAGCCCCAGGGAAGGCACAATTCCAAAAAGGATACATTACATACAGAGGAACAGAGATAACAGATTGCTCATTGAGAATGCAAGTGAAGCACATGCTTTAAAAAACTGAAAGAAAAAAAATTGTCAACCTAGAATCCTATATTCAGCAAAAATTTCAAAATGAACACCAGAGAAAATAAAGATGAAATAAAAATCTTTTCAGACATAAACAGTCTGAAAAAACTTATCACCAACAGATCCATGCTATAAGATATGGTAAAGGGAATCCATCAGACAGAAGGAAATTATAGCAAATGGAAATATGAGTCTGAAGAGCATTGAAAATGGTAATGACATGAGTCTGTATGTGTGCGTGTGTATATATACACATATATATGGATATGGATATATATACAATATTTTTCTTGTTATATATTTTATTAAAAAAGGATAATTGCTTGAACAAACTTAATGTAGTGTGAAATTTATAACATTTGTAAAATTAAAATGTCTGACAAGAGCACAAAGATTGGGAGGAGAGAGATGGAAGTTCAGAATTGTAATTCTTATACTACACATGAAATAGTATATTATCACTTGAAAATAGAAAGTAATAGATTGAAGGTGCCTACTAACAACCACTAAAATTTTTTTTAAAGGAAAGAAATTGGAATTATATAATACTCAAGTAATTCTTGGAATAAAGGAAAAAAGAACTGGGACAAATAGAAAATAAATTGCAGGATGATGTATGTAAACCCAGCTGTATCAGTAAGCACACATGTAAATGGTCTAAACACCCAGTTAAAAGGCAGAGATTTCCAAAACACAAACCAACTACATGCTCCCTGGAAGAACCAGACTTTACATATAAAGACACAAATGGGTTAAAGAGGAAGAAAAAGATATATCCTACCCAACGCTAATCAAAAGTAGCCAGGAATGGCAATATTATAACCAGACAATAGAGATTTCAGAGTAAAGAGAATTGCCAGGGATAAGGAAAATCATTTTGGAATGACAGAAGGGTCAATTCATCAAGAGGAACTAGTAATTCCGAATGCTTATGCATCTAATAAATTAGTTTCAAAATGAAGCTAAAACTAATAGAAGTAAATGCAATGATGTAAAAACTAACAGAACTTCAAGATGAACATCACAAATCCACAATGACAGTTGGGGATTTCAATATCCCCCTATCAATTATCTATCAATAATTGATAGAACAAGTAAATGAAGCATCATTAAGGATATAGAAGATTTGAACAACACTATCAATCAACTTGACTTAACAGATAGTTATAAACTACTTCACCCCAAAACAGCAGAATATTCAGGCTTTTTAGGTGCATGCAAAACATTTAACATTAGATAAGTCACAATGTGAGCCATAAAACAAGTCCCAATTAAATTAAAAGGATTCACGTCATATAAAGTCTGTTCTCTAATAAAATGGAATTATGTTATAAATCAATTAAAGGAATATTTCCAGAAAATTCCTAAATATTTGAAAACTAACCCACTTCAAAATAACCCATGAGTCAAAGAAGAAATCAAAAGAAAACTTAGAATATAGAATATTTTGAACTGAATGAAGATGAAAATGCAACACATCAAAATTTGTGACATGCTGCTAAAGCAAAGATTTGGAGGATATTTATAGCACTAAACATTTGTATTAAAAAGAAAGGTCTCAAATCAAGTTCTGCCTTAAGAAGCTAGAAAAAGAGGAGCAAATCAAACCACAAGTAGGCAAAAGAATGGGAATAATAAAGAGAAATTAATGAAACAGAAAACAGAGAAACATTCAAGAAAAGTCAAATCTGAAAGCAATTTCTTTAGGAAGATCAATAAAACCTATAAATGAAAAAATAAATAAAACCAATAACTGTCTAGCTAGCCTACCCTGAGGTCCAGATGGCTTTCTGGTAAATTCTAACAAACATTTAAAGAACAAATAATCTCAATTCCATGCACACTTTTCCAGAAAACTGAAAAGGAAAGAGTCCTCCCCATTAATTTTATAGGGTCAGCATTAAAAATCAAACAAAGACATTACAAGAAAAGAAAATTAAAGATCGCTATCCCTTTTAAAAGTAGATGCAAAATTCTAAATAAAACTTTAAGAAAGTGAATCCAACTATACATAAAAAGGATAATATATCAGAACAAATGGGGCTTATCTCAGGAATACAAGATAGGTTTAACGTTAAAAAATCAATTCAATGTAATTTATCATATTAACAGGCACAAAAGAAAAAATCATATTAGTATCTCAATCAAGTCAAGAAAAGTATTTGACAAAATTTAACATCCATTACCGATTTTTTAAAATCTCAACCAACTAGGAATCAGGGGAAATTTCCTTAGTATGATAAAAAGCATCTTCAAAAAAAGTATAAAACTCATATGGAAATGCAAAGGTTCCAGAACATTCAAAACAACTTTGAAAAAGAACAAAATTGGAGAATTCATGATATCTGATTTTAAGACTTATTATAAAGTGATATAATCAAGACACTGTGGTATTGGTGTAAAGATAACCAACAGAACGATGAGAGAAAACAGAAAGTCCAGAAATAGACCCACATATATATAAACAGTTCATTTTTTACAAAAGTGCAAAGGCAATTCAGTGAAGAATGAATAAACAGTTTAATAAATGGTGCTGTGAAATTAGATACTCATCTGTAAAAAATGAACTCCTACTCATGTCTCATACCATATCCCAAAATCACTCAAGATGGATCCCAGAAGCAAGTATACAACCTAAAACTATAAAAGGAGGAGAAAACAGGAGGAAATCTTTGTGACCTTGAATTAGGCAAAAATTTGTTAGCTAAGACACTAAAAGCATGACCCATAAAGGAACATATTGTTAAATTGGACTTCATCAAAATTACAAATTCCTGTTCTTCAGAGACCTGTTAAGAGAATGAAAAAAGCCACAGATATTTGCAGATCATGTATCTGATAAGGGACTTATATCCAAAAATTAAAAAAGAACTCTCAAAACTCAATACAAAGAAACACAAACAGTTATAAAAACAGGGACAAATATTTAAACAGACATTTCACCAAAGAAAATAAGTGGATGGTGCACAGAAAAGAGTTACCATAACAAGTCAGAGAATGTTATCCTTAGAAAGACCTCCTTACAAGGTTGGTTCTTGGCTGGCGTCTAAGGGACTTGGCTGGTATTCAATTCTTTGAGCTGATATAAACTTTCCCTGTATAACACCCATGGGAAGCCTGCACATGGATTCCTCCAGACTCTGCCTGTCTTTTTCCCTTATAATCTGGTTGTGTATCCTTGCTACATTACTATAATACATCTTAGCCATGCATATAATCATGAATCCTTTTAGAGATCCACTAAAAACATATGGGTAATCTTGAGAACCCCCAACACAGATGGCAAATAAGCACATGAAAAGATGCTCACTATCATCAGTCATGGCATGGAAATGTAAATTAAAATCACAATGAGATACACACCTATGAGAATGGCTAAAATTAAAGAGACTAACCATGCCAAGTGCTGGTGACAATTGCTGGTAGGAATGTGACCACAGTTTGGTGGTTTCTTAAAAAGTTAAAATACACCTACATTGATCTAGCCATTTTACTGCTAGATATTTACCAAAGAGAAATGAAACTATGTGCCCATACAAGGACTTGTACACAAATGTTTATAGGAGCATTGTTTGTAGTAGACAAAACTGCAAACAAAAAGTCCATTAACAGGTGATGGATGAACAAACTGATATATCCATACAATGGAATACCATTCAGCAGTATGAAGAAATGAACTATTAATATGAGCTACAACATGAATGAATTTTAAAATAATTATGAGTAAAAGAAGCCAGACAAAAAGCCATATATCCTATCTGACTTTATATAAAATTTAGTAAATGCAAATGAATCTATAGTGACAAAAAGCAGATTGGTGTCAAAACTTATCAAAATGTACACTTTAAATATGTGCAGTTTATTTTATGTCACTTTTACCTGAATAAAGCTATTTTTCTTTTAATTGCCTATGGCTGTGAACAAATATATAAGTGCTTAAAAAAAAAAGGGTTTGTACAGAGGTTAAGCCATTTCCTGAGATTTACCAAATCCAAACACTTTGGGCTGGAAACTGGGATCAAAATTCCTGCTACAAACCCTTAGCCTCAACAATCTAATCATTAGTTCTCTGCAGAACAATTGAGTGACAACAAATTTGTCACTGACATTAAAGCTTAATAAACACTCTGGTGTGAACCACCATAAATTTCAATGGGCTTGACTGTTGGGGAAGCTTTGGGGCTACTCTGTTTCAGTCTTGGATAATGTTCTCAACAACCAGCCCAACAGCAGACACAAAGTAACACCATTTTAAAATCTTGTGAAGTTGTAAAAGGCTTCCTACAAGTTGTTGAAACAGAGGGAAGGAGTTAATATGAATAATGAATCCCTATACTCACAGCCCCTTTGCAGTAGAGCCGGAGATTTCCTGTAGGAGTTCGGACAATTACAGACATCCTTTTTCTATTACTAAAATAATATGAAAATTATTATTAGCTTCTATGTTCCTCAGTACATGGTGCTAAGGCACACACACGAAACCAAATTTACAAGTCCTCAGCTGACCGTTAGTGAAAAGGCCAATGTGTTTCTTGCCAGTCTCCTTTTCTGATTTACCTACTTTCTTAAAATGAGATTCTTTAAAAAAAAAAAAGAGAGGTGCCTGGGTGGTTCAGTCATTAAGCGTCTGCCTTCGGCAAAGGTCATGATCCCAGTGTCCTGGGATCGAGCCCCGCATCGGGCTCCCTGCTCAGCGGGAAGCCTGCTTCTCCCTCTCCCACTCCCCCTGCTTGTGTCCCCTCTCTCGCTGTCTCTGTCTCTCCGTCAAATAAATAAATAAAATCTTTAAAAAAAAATTAAATTAAATTTAAAAAGATTTTATTTATTTATTTGACAGAGAGAGAGCACAAGCAAGGGGAGCCCCCGATGCGGGGCTCGATCCCAGGACCCCAGGATCATGACCTGAGCTGAAGGCAGACGACGCTTAACCGACTGAGCCACCCAGGTGCCCCTTAAACTGAGATTCTAATACAAATGTTCACCTTCTACTACTACTATTTCTCAGTTACTCTTCTTTTCTTCCATGGAAATTTACTGGAATAAAAATATATATAATATACATTACTTATATATTATATCACATATATTATATATTGATATGTTTTACATTAATATTACTATATTCATTCATATATTATATAATACATACATAACATACATTTATCATGTATTACACATATAAGACATAAATTATATATACATGTAGCATATATAATGTAATCTCTTAAGAACCGATAAGGAAAGAGGAAAGCAGCCCTGGTCGTGTATTTTTCAGTCCTCACAACATCTCTATGAATTAGATCTTCCTGTCCCATTCTGCTGCACAGAGTTGTTAAACTGCTGGTTTGTTATTTTTACGTATAGTTATTTTTATGCATAGTTCTGTCTCAATGCCCTCGGGATTTTTAGTTTTGCTCTTGTTTTTTATGATGGTAGATAGAACTTAAACTCATTGCTTTTATTCCTGATTTAGCAGCCCAAATAGGCTTGAAGAGCTCCCCTCTCCGCCTTATCCCACACATTGCCAAAGCAAACTGGACAAAATAGGTTTGGTTTCTTTTTTTTTTTTTCCTTCTTCCACATCTTGCCATTCCCCGACTATAACACTTGGATGGCTCTCCATGGCCTATAACCACTTTTTAAGAGACCCAAATCAAACTGTCACTCAGCACCTTCTCAGATAATCGTCATATCCCACAACCCTATGTGTTGTACGATCCAAGGAGGGTCCCAGTGAGTAATCCTACACCCGAGCACTTGAGCTAGAAAGTACTTGTCAAAAGGGACAGAGACTAGCAATTGCTTTACCTACTTAGCTGTTAGAACACTACTAAAGGCAATTGAGTTATTTAAGTGTCACCTAGCTAAGAGCTCATATTTTAAGGACAGGAAATGAGTGTTCCAGTAGTAGGGAAAGCTAGAATGAACATTAAGATACATTTTCTTATAAAAAAAAGTTTTTAGAAAAAGCTTTCCTAGAGAAAAGAGAAGCTGACAACAACTTTACGAGGTTCAAAGCTTTTTGTGTGTGTGTGTCATTGGCCAACAAGGCATTAAAAAAATATGATTTAAAAAATCATCTGGCTTTAAAAAGAATGAATTATTCCTTTTCTAAATTTCTAGCATTTCCTTTTCTAACTTTTCAGATTCCACATTAGAAATGCTCAGATGGTCTAAGAGATGAGACTTTGTGAGTCTTCAAAACAGGACAATGAAAATAAAATCATCACCAATATTCCCCCACTAGGCTTTGGGGATCAGGCCACAGTGGCTGGACCAGGAGGCCCTCTGAAGTCTATGGGAGAGAAGGATTTGGACGCACATTGTTTCCTTTGGGGGAGACAAAAAGGAATTAATTCCCTATCTCTTTTTAAAGAAATAGTTTTAAGGAAATAGTTTTAAAGAAATAGTCTTGGAAAAAATAATATCCAATATTCATCCATTCATCAAATATTTATTGAGCACTTACTTCCACAGAAAGTGACTCCCGCCCTCCTGGAACTGAGAGTCGAGTTGGCAACACAGTCAGTAAGTAGTAACCCAGATGTAAACCTCAAGTCTGACTCTGACCAGTGCTAGAAAGGAGAGGTGTGGGACCTCCTCTCAGCTACAAAAAGGGATTTGGCCTAATGATGCCCAAAGAAGTGAGCACCAGGCTCAGATTAAAAAGTGGATGGAAGCTAACTAGAATTTTGTGATTCTATATCAAAGTTTTGATTTGCATTACCAAATCTCAACTGAAGAGTCACAGAAGGAGCCCCGGGGGATACATGAACAGAATGAAAAGATATCTTACCTAGAAAACTCCAGGACATTAAGAATTTCAAATGTGAAGTTTTCTCCCATCTACAGGAAGATAAGACAACATCTTCTTATCCGAGGGGGAAAAAAAAAAGTACTCATCCTGCAAAAGAGCTCATTCTCCCAATCAGAAAAAAGTTTTACCTACCCTACAACTACACATCTTTTTCAAAATAACACATTTCCTTGCAAACCTGATGAAATAATGGTGCCCTCTTCTGGCAAGAACATTGTTTGCAAACTGGGGACTATTGGCAAAAATGCTTCTCATAGGGCAGATTTAAGACTAAAACACCTCTTTAAATATAAAATCAGCACTACTAGAAACATTTTATGGATACTCTCATGTTGCAAGGTTATACGGAGTAAGTGAGACAATCAACAGCAGAAATGGAAAAACAAGTCTTTTCATAAAATTGCACAGATCAAACAAAATCCTTAATCCTTAGATAATTTGAAGAGGTAACCAGGGAAAGAGATGGCATGCTATAAAATTCTATATCAATAAAACCTGCATTCTTTTCTAAATTTTTCCAGTTACAGCCTCTTGATTTCCTGTAGCCATGATCAATTCACCAATAAGGCAATTCAGAATTTCAAATAATTTGAGAGTTGTCCATGTGACACATACCACAGATATAAAGATGAATCAGTCAGTCCATTCTGCTAAGGACTGAATGTCTAGTAGACATCCCTAACTACTGCATTATTAGTGGGGAAAAAAATGAGTGTGTTGGGCACCATGTTCACATTGCTTCAATTCTTCCCCATAATATCAAAGGCTTGTGGTAAGTGGTCATCAAGACAAAACAAGAAAAATATATACATAATATATATTACATATAATGAACAAATCAACACAAAAAGAAAACTCACCAAAAAAGTTTGAAAATTTTTAATTTTTCATTAAAAAATAGTATATTTCTTGAAGATCTGATGATTCTTTTTTAAATAGCTCACTTTTATTGAGCACTCTCTCTGCTCCAAGCACTAATTCCAATTACTGTACATATATTAACTCATTTAATCCTCACCAAAAACCCTATGACATGCATAAGAAGATTGGGGCAAAAACAGAAGTTAAGGAACATGCCTGAGAATATGGCTGGGAAAGTGTGGGTCCAGGTGGGAATCCCTGGCACTGAGATTCCAGAGCTTCTCCACTCAACTACTCTACTTGTGTCTCTCTGGAAGGGGAGTGTCAACCATGAGAAAGCATGTAAGACGTTACTCACAGCTTCTACAGTGACAGAGGTTGGCGTTCTTGTAGTAAAAACAAAGCCAAGCTTCTTCACTCCTTTCACTAACGCTGCTTCATCTGTCAATAAAAAGTCTGTATTAATGGAGATGGAGCAAATACGTGAATACCGAATTTAATTAAAACAGATTTCCATTCTCCAGTACTAAAACACCATGAATTTTTTTTTAAACTTGGCTTTTTTTTTTTTTTTTGGATCCAAATGTACTTACCTAGGTAGCAGAAGGCATTCATAAAAGAGGAAATTTGGTTAAATAGGCCTTTTTCAGTGGGGTTAAGATATAGTTCTTTCTTAGTACTCATTATGATTTTGTTCTAAAGCCATTAATAGAATCTCCACAACATGGTGTGGTGCCTTAACCTTACTCCTGCCTTGTTACTGGTTATAAGTAAATGTTCTATTGAACCCCAGCCCAGAGGGCCCTCCTGACCAGCCTCCTTATGGCAGTCTTTGGGGGTGTAGGGAGGAGCCCCAGTAAATACCCAGTACCATGAATACCCCTGACCCATGAGAAGTCCAGGCAAGGAGCAACACAGGAGCAATCCAGGGATCAGCAGGAGTATCTCGCCTCTTCTCAGGGCTCATCACCTACCAGGAGCTCTAGGGGCACACAGCACCTACCTGGGGAGGAAGCCTGGTAGATTATATCCTTTCCATCTCTCTCAGGAACAACAGTGTGGCACACACATAACAGGGTAAGAAATTCCTTTATATAATCTTTCGTGGGCTATAAAAAAGGCACAGAGCTAATGAGTCTCTTCCAAGACCAGTGACATAAGACTTAATATATAGTCTGCAATTTGTATCAACTGTGGTTTCACTTCAGGTACACAGAGCCAGGCACTGACTAAAAACCATATCACACATTCAAAATGTGTTGGTAGAGTGGCCACCGAGGTGGAGACAGTGCAGGGCTGGGGAGACCTCAGTGAAGGTGACGCTGTTCTCCTGGAGCTTCTAGTCTCACTAGGGAAAGAGGTTTTCTCAAAGCTGGAGGAAAAAATAGGGGTTGTTACAGAGAATAGAGGGGCCTATTTTAGGGAGGTGATCAGGGGTGGGGGGATACATCGAGGAGATAATATTTAAATTAAGACCTAAATGGAAAGGTTAGTTAGCTGTGTTCACTGACATGTGACTGTGGTACATACTAGGCAAAGGGAATAGCACTTTCAAAGGCCCTGAGTCAGGAAACAGATTCATAGGTTTGTGAACGTCAAGATAAGTGTGACTCCAGCATCTTGAACAAGGGGAACAGTGACACAGAATGAGTATGGAGAGAAAGCCACAGTAATGAATTAGGATTTTATCTTAAGAAGGGCTGCTAGTTCGCTGAAGGTTTTTAAGCAAAGGAAGGGCATGTACAGCTTTATGTTTTAAAAGATCACTTTTATTTTTGAGAAGATCAAGATTTCAAATCAAGTAGATCAGTATCTTAAAACTGGTAAATGAAGATATTGGTAACATACAATAGAACCAAATAGCTTAGAAGCATTTAGAGATTTTCTTACATAGATTGCTACATAGTAAAATATTCCTTCTTAATGTTTGGATTCATTGACACCAAGTTTAGCACAACCTTCCTAATATCAGTATGAAGTCCACTGTTTATTAACATCAAAAAAAAATTCAAGACTCTTTGCTGGCTGAGAAAATTATACCTTTTAATAAACCATAAATATTTTTTAAAGTTAGGTAGCATTACCCCTGTTGGCTTTGAGTGAAAATAGCAGACTTACGTGGCCATTTTCAAAGTTCTGCAGTAATTTTGGGTCATTAAATTCGCAGGACTCTGTGATGACAGAGGGTGACAGACTGAGGAAGAATAGAGAAGATTTGTTGTAATTAAAATTCCTGATGGGGCCAGTCAGCAATCAAGTGGACCTCAAGTGAACACGTTTTTAGTAAGTTACAGTATCGAGTCTGTAGAGCTACCACCGACCCTTGAGTAACATGGGTATCAACTGTGCAAATCCCCTTATACACAGATTTTTATCATACAGTCAATGTATTTTGTCTTCTTTGTAATTTTCTTAGTATCATTTTCTTTTCTCTAGCTTTATTGTTATAGCACCCTATATAATACATATACAAAATGTGTGTTAATCAACTGTTTATATTATCTGTAAGGTTTCTGGTCCAACAGTAGGCTCTTAGTAGTTAATTGGGGAGGTAAAAGCTATACACGGATTTTCAGCTGCATGGGGGGTGGTCAGCACCCCTAGCCTCTGTGTTGTTCAAGGGTAAACTATATAGTAAATATTTAAAGCTCTGTCGAATTATAATCCTATCAGTCCTCAAGTTGCAAAATGGCATTAGAAAATGCCTAAATTTGTGTGGAATCCCATATAGTTATACAGAATCTAAGACAGAGTAACTATAAAAGCATTAAATCAAAGCCTGGATTCTGGGTTCTGGGTTCTTTGAATATCACATGGGAAAGATCTATCCAGGGGAGATTTCTGGGAGCTGCCTTGTAGGGCTTGACAAGGGACAGTTGTGTTATCATATATCAGAACTCCAGCACTGGTAAAAAGTCCATGGGAGGGGGGTGGGAAGGGAGGAACATGGGCAAAGTAGAAAAGAATGTTGTCTAGTTACCTTAATTTTTCCAAATCGATATCACTTCTGTCTGACTGATTTCTGAGGGAAAATGAGGGAGGAAATATAATGGTTTTAAGACTATAGATATAAAATGCTTTAGGAATTCTAAGCACATATAAAAGCAAATATAAACCTTATTTTTTTAACAACTGCAAATTTTCATTTAGGTTACATTAAGTTTTATTTATTTTTTTATTATGTTATGTTAATCACCATACATTACATCATTAGTTTTTGATGTAGTGTTCCATGATTCATTGTTTGCTTATAACACCCAGTGCTCCATTCAATACGTGCCCTCTTTAATACCCATCACCAGGCTAACCCATCCCCCCACCCCCCTCCCCTCTAGAACCGTCAGTTTGTTTCTCAGAGTCCGTAGTCTCTCATGGTTCGTCTCCCCCTCTGATTTCCCCCCCTTCATTTTTCCCTTCCTGCTATCTTCTTCTTTTTTTTTTTAAACATATAATGTATTATTTGTTTCAGAGGTACAGGTCTGTGATTCAACAGGCTTACACAATTCACAGCACTCACCATAGCACATACCCTCCCCAATGACTATCACCCAGCCATTTCATTCAGATATAGCTATGTTATTAGAAATTCATATAAGTTTTGAAGTAAATAAAGGCTAATTAATTTAAGACAAAAATGAGAATTTTCAACAGAGTATGGCAATAAGAACACTTACCCATAAATTATACCTGCAATGGTACACTTCTTAAATGTCATAATATTGCAAGTGAGGGTTCCTGTTTTATCAGAAAATAAGTATTTTACCTAAACAAAGAAAAAACAAACATGATAACATAAATATAAGCTATATTTACAGAACAAAGACAAAATCAAGTTCTTTCTCTTCAAATCCTCAAAATCTTTGAACTTTTAGGAAACAAGAAGTTCAGTCTATAAAAATTCTACCTTTAATATTTATACTTCTTTCAGAGATTCTCTTTTCTTTGTTTTACACGGCAGGGAAATTTCTAGGTTAATAAGCAAAGTAAATTTCAAGCCATCAAACCTAAGAAAATCAGAAGTCCAAGTTCATTTTTTTGCCACAAGAAATCTCATCAAAAGTCTCTAGAAAACATTAAGTAGATATATAGATACACACACACACACACACATACACACACACCCCAAAACCAAAGACACCACAAGAAAAAAAATTACAGGCCAATATCCCTGATGAACATAGATGCAAAAATACTCAACAACATATTAGCAAATCGAATTCAACAGTACATTGAAAGGATCACACAACATAATCAAGTGGAATTTATTCTAGGGATATAAGAATAGTTAAATCAATGTGATTTACCACATTAACAAAATAAAGGACAAAACATATGACCATCTCAATAGAGGCTGAAAAAGCATTTTACAAAATTCAATATCCATTTATGATAAAAACTCTCAATGAAGTGGGGTTAAAGGAAGAAACCTCACCATAATAAAGTCAATGTGACAAGCCTGCTGGTAACACCAGTGGTCAATGGTGAAAAGCTGAAAACTTCTCCTCTAAGATCAGAAACAAGAAGGGGTGCTTCCTCTCACCACTTTATTCAACATAGCATTGGAAATCCTGGCCAGAACAATTAGGCAAGAAAAGTGAGAGGCATCCAAATTAAAAAGGAAGATGTAAAACTGTCACTATTTGCAGATGACATTTCATATATAGAAAACCCTAAAGACTGCACCAAAAAGCTGCTAGAATCAATGGATTCAGTAAAGTTACAGGATATAACGTCAACATACAAATATCTATTGCATTTTGTTTTCTTTTCAATTTTATTTTTTATTTTTGGGTTTTTTAAAAATAGACTTTATTTTTTAGAGCAGTTTTAACAGCAAAATTGAGTGGAAAGTATAGAGTTCTCATATATCTTCTGCTCCAACACATGCATAGCCTGTCCCACTCCTGCCATCCTGCCCCAGAGTGGTACATCTGTCACAGTCAAAAACCCTACACTGCCTTATCATTATTACTGAAGTCCATAGTTTACATTATGGTTCACTCTTTTCAATTTTAATTTTTTAAAAATTTTTATTTAAATTCTAGTTAGTTAATATATAGTGTAATATTGCATTTCTATACATTAATAATGAATTACCAGAAAAAGAGAAATTAACAATTTCATTTACAATTGCATTAAAAAGAATAAAATACCTAGGAATAAATTTAAGCAAGGAAGGGAAAGACCTATACACTGTTAAAAAAAAAAAAAAGTGAAAAAGACACAAACAAATGGAAAGATATTCCACATTCATGCACTGGAGGAATTAACATTGTTAAAATGTCCATGCTACCCAAAGCAAACTACAGATTCAAAGTAACCCCTATCAAGATTCTCATGGCATTTTTCACAGATTTAGAACAAACAATCCTAAAATGTGTCTGGAACCACAAAAGACCCCAAATAACCAAGGCAATCTTGAAAAAGAACAAAGCTGGAGGCAGTATGCTTCCTGATTTCAAACTATGTTACAAAACTATAGCAATCCAAATGTATGGTATTGGCATAAGAACAGACACATAGATCAATGGAACAGAATAGAGAGCTCAGAAATAACGAACACACCTATCATCAATTAATTTACAACAAAGGAGCCAAAAATATACATTAAGGAAAGGATAGTCTCTTCAAAAAATGGTATTCAATAAATAAATGACAGTCTCTTCAATAAACTGGATAACTACGTGCAAAAAAATGAAACTGGACCACTTTCTTACACCATCTACAAAATCAACTCAAAATGGACTAAAGACTTGAACAGAAGAACCTGAAACCATAAAACCTCTAGAAGAAAACATAGGTAGTAAGATCTTTGATATCAATCTTGGTGAGGATTTTTTGGATTTGACACTAAAAACTAAGACAACAAAAGCAAAAATAAACAAGTGGGACTACATCAAATTAAAAAGTTTTTGTAAAGCAAAGCAAACCATCAACAAAATAAAAAGGTAACACAATGAATGGGAGAAAATGTTTGCAAATCATATATTTGATGAGGGGGGTTAATATCCAGAATATATAAAGAACTCATATGATGCAACAGCAAAATAGCAATCCAATTTAAAAAAATGAGGAGACGATCTCAATAGACATTTTTCCAAAGAAGACATACAAATGGCCACCAGACACATGAAAAGATGCTCAGCATCACTAATCATCAGGGAACTACAAACCAGAACCATAATGAGATATCACTTTCACACCTGTTAGAATGGTGATTACCAAAAGATAAAAAATAACAAGTGTTGGTGAGGATGTGGAGAAAAGGGAACCCTTGGTGCACTGTTGGTGGGAAAGTAAATTGAGACAACCACTAAGGAAAATAGCATGGAAGCTCCTCAAAAAATTAAAAATAGAACTACCAGCAATTCCATTTCTGGGTATTTATCTGAAGAAAATGAAAAAACTAATTTGAAAAAATATAAGTACCCCCATGTTCATGGCAGCATTATCTACAATAGCCAAGATGAAACAACCTGAGTGTCTGTCAATGGATGAATGGATAAAGAAAATGTGGTGTATATATAATGATACATAATTATGCACACACGTGTGCACACACACACAATTCAGCCATAAGAAAGAAGATCTTGCCCTTTGTATAACGTTAAAAGACTTTGAGGGCATTACGCTGTCTGAAATAAGTCAGACAAAGAAAGACAAATACCACATGATCTCACATGTGCGATCTGAAAAACAAAAATAACTAAACTCATAGCTACAGAGAACAAATTGGTGGTTGCCAGAGGCAGGGAGTGTTGGGTGAGCAAAATGGGCGAAGGGGGTCAAAAGGTACAAACCTCCAGTTATAAAATAAATCCTGAGCATGGTGATTATAGTCAATAATACTATATTGCATTTTCAAAAAAAAAATACTGTATTGCAAATCCAAAAGTTCTCATCACCAGAACTCTAACTATATATGGTGACAGATGTTAACTAGATGTATTGTGATGGTCATTTTGCAATATTTACAAATATCAAACCATTATGTTGTACACCTGAAACTAATATAATCATTTGTGTCAATTATAGCTCAGTAAAAAAGGGAAAGAGGCAGTGTTAAAGCATTTTTTATTATGGTAAAATGTACTTAGATAAAATTTACCATTTTAACCATTTTTAAGTGTTATTGAGCACATTCACATAATTGTGCAACCATCCTCACCATCCATCTCCAGAACTTTTTCATCATCCCAAACTGAAACCTCTTATCAACAATATAGTAACTCCCCATTCTTTCCTCTCCCATAGTCCCAGGTAACCACTATGCTGCTTTCTGTCTCTATGAGTCTGACTATTCCAGGTACCTCATATAAGTGGAATCATATACTACTTGTCCTTTTGTGTCTGGCATGTTTCATTTAGTATGAGATCCAAGGTCCACCCATGTTGTAGCATGTTTCTGAATTTCGATCATTTTCGGGGCTGAATAATATTCCATTGCATGTATATACCACATTTTGTTTAACCATTTATCTATTGATGGAAATTTCAGTTGTATCCACCATTTGGCTATTGTGAATGCTGCTGCTAAAAACATCTGCATATAATACCTGGTTGAGTCCCTACTCTCAATTATTTCATGAAAATATCCAAAAGTTGGATTGTTGGAATATATAGTAATCCTCAGTTTAATTTTTTGAGGTTCCACCATACTGTTTTCCACAGTGGCCGCATTATTTTATATTTTCACCAGTAGAGCACAAGGGTTCAACTCTCTCCACGTCCTCACGAACACTTGTTGTTCTCTGTTGGTATTATTGTTTTATAGTAGCCATTCTAGTGGGTGTGAAATGGTGTCTCAATGAGGCCTTAATTTGCATTTCCCTAAAGATTAGTAATGTTGACCACTTTTCATGTGCTTATTGTCCATTTATGTATATTCTTTGGAGAAATGCCTATTAAAATCCCTTGCCAATTCTTGAATTGGGTTATTTGTGGTTTTGAGATTGAGTTGTAGTTTTTTGATATATTCTGAATATTAAATCCTCTATTGTCTTCTGTTTTCAATTTCATTGATTTCTGCCCTTATCTTTAGGTATTACCTACATAAACAATATAATTAATTTTTAAAGCTTGAGTTCCACAGCCAGTTTTATTCTATTTAATTACCACTCTAAAGAGGCTAGAGTCAACTGACAAGGCAACTTGTCAGTTTCCCAATTGTCAACAGAAAACATGTTTAGAGAATTAGCAAGTAATCAGATTTTCCTAAGCAGAAAAGTTGCTAGATTCCATCCTCCTTCATCTTTACTTGTCCAAGGTAAAAATGCTGTTCATGTTCTCAGATCAGGCATTTCCAGGCACCAGAAACCTTCTAAAATAAATATTTACTGGGAACTCTCTATTCAAATGATACTATACAAGGTGACCCTAAATTAGAAAGCATATATGCAAATTACTGGTTATAATTATTAGCATTAATTAAATCCCCTCTTCATACTAGGTACTATGCTCAGTATATCACAAATACATTATCTTTTTTTTTTTTTTAAGATTTTATTTATTTATTTGCCAGAGAGATAGAGAGCACAAGTAGGCAGAGCGGCAGACAGAGGGAGAGGGAGAAGCAGACTTCCCGCTGAGGAGGGAGCCCGATGTGGGGCTCGATCCCAGGACCCTGGGATCATGACCCGAGCGGAAGGCAGATGCTTAATGACTGAGCCACCCAGGCGCCCCACAAATACATTATCTTATTCAATCCTCCGAACAACTTTCTGAAGTAGATGCTATCATCTCTCCTGATTTACAGATGAGGAATGAAGGCCAGCAAGTTACCTAAGAAACCCATGGTGACATTGCTTATAAGTGGGTGAAATCAGGGTTCACTCCCAGGAAGCTTAACTCCAAAATTCTGCTTTTACCATAATTTACATATTGCCTCCAATTAATTGAAAGATGGGAAATTATAATCTTGTGAAAAAATATATTAAGAACAAAAAGTAATTACAGAAAAATAACAATCAGAAGTCTTCCTCCTGTCAGGTACCACACAACTGTGGGAGTTCGTTGGGTTCTTCCAGCTGTCCTGTGATATAACTGACAAATAACTGTGGGAGTTTTGAAAAACAATTTCTACTTGTAACCGCACCGCTGTCATTTAGAAGGTCACCAACTGTCTGTTGGTAACCTGGCATCATTTCTGCCCCTTTGTAGTGTATTGCAGGGACTAAAGGCCTGAGGGTACATGGGTTAGGCAGGTGGAAAATTTTGCAGCAGCTCCTGAAGCTTTCCCAAGAGTCATCTGCCCTAGGGAAGCAGGAGCATGGCCACCTGTGACTCCCTGAAAGCTAAGTGAAAACTTGAGAGCTAACTGAAGCTTTCCCTACCTGCCTCTCCAGCTCTTCTACTCTTTCCTAAGCACATTAATAACCTGTATTAGGTTGCAACCCAGGATGCATTATCAATATTTTTAACAAATCCTACTTTTGAAGTTCCATATGGGTATCATATTAACTACAGCCTGTGGCTGAATTCAGCACTTCAACTTTGCTCACCCTCTCCCTAGATCCACCTTCTTCAAAGTTCCTGTCACGGACCCAGTCCCTGAAGGGGCCCTCACCTGCCCAAGCTCTTCATTGAGATTGGATGTTCTGGCCATGGCATAGACATTATTTCCTTTATAATGCATATCTTCATCCTGCAAGATATGAACAAAATAGCCAAGACACACAGTCAGAACTAGGCTCAAAATTTCTTCAGGTCGACTGTACCGCCACTGGTCTTCTGACGTGGCTGACATGAGAAAGAATTCAAAATGGCGAGTGTAGAATACTTGGAGAGTCTCGGGTGTTAGCGTCTCACGTACGTTGGCAGAGCTGATTCAGGAGAGGCAATGTTATGTAGAAACAAATGTCAGTGTATCGTTGGTTTGGTATTGGAAGACCTGGCTTCCAAATCCCGGCTCTGCCTCAGGCTCTCACTCTGTGGGATCCTGAGGGTGCTTTGCAGCTACTACATCTATAAAATGGGAGCAATAACATGGATTGCCCAGCATTCCTATGAAAATTAAATGAGAATACATTTAAAAGCACTCTGTCTCATTTTGTACGCTTCAACTGGTGGTAATTTATTGGCATAGGGAGATCATTTTAATGAGATATCTAGCAAAAATCTTACTTCCAGGAAAAATCTTTTAAAATAGAACTGAAAATTGCAACCATACTTTCAAATTGGAAAATTCATTCAGTCACAGGTTATTAAGTATTTACTTAAGTGAATGCATGGTTTTCACTTAAGATATCTTTTCCTTGATGTGAAATGATTCTGAAATAGCTGTTTCTGTCACTCTTGCCAAGGTATGTAAATCTATTATAAGTCTACTGGACTCTTCTCCTCTCGAGGATCTTACATTTTTTTCTTAAGACTTTATTTATTTATTTGACAGAGAGAGACACAGCGAGAGAGGGAACACAAGCAGGGGGCGTGGGAGAGAGAGAAAGCAGCAGGCTTCCCACTGAATGGGCTATCTCTTAATGGGCTATCTCTTCACAGTTGCTACTAAGCCACTAACTCTTAAATCTTTCCTTTCACTTAGAATAAACATATGAAACAATGGTGTCCTCAATAGTGACACAGAAAGGCCCAGGCACGTTGGAGTCAGGCTGACACCAATGTTTGGCTTCCCTGTCAAAAACACAACTGGCCCATGTACTAGCCCCATGGTGAGAACTGCTATGCTAATTTTCAAAACCAAAGCCACAGATCAAGAGAGAACTGTTTTTTAAACTTTCTGATTTCAATACTCACCCAGTTTATAAACATGGCCTGAACATATTTCACAATTTCCAGAGTGACCAGCAGGCTTATGGGGATGAGATTGTGGTACAGGATGATGAACACCAATAAGTCAAACCCTAAGCTGTGGGAGCTGTAATCTGCAGAAGAAGAGCGGAGGAATCGTGTCACAGCTTCAGGCAATAGCTTTCTTCATCTTTGTTTGCATTATTACTTTTTAAAATTGTGAACACTTCTGTATGAAACTTCTCTAAAGTATAATGAAATGGACACATCAAAATGGTTTTTAAAGGATCAGTGAAGCACCAACCATGTAATAGGGCGGATGGCAGGTATCAAAGTACAAGATCTAGCAAGAGATAGACCCCGCCCTCAGGGAGCTTTGGATGCGGCTTGAGAAGGGAAGATGAGTCAGGAAGTACGGCGTGATGAATTCCATGCTAGCACTGAACACGGAGAGTAACAACAACAGCACAAAGTGGAGGGCCCAGGAAGAGGGTGCAGCAAAGTTTGAAGAAGGGAGTTTGTTAAATGGAGAAGATGAGGGGAAGAGAATGAGGACATCTTATTTAGCAGGAACTACATGGCTTGAAGACAAAGAAATAACAAATGATTTTTTAAAACTCAGGGAAAGAAGGAAAGTGAAGCCAAAGGAAAAGAAAAAAAATGAATATGATACTTGTAAAACCTAGTGATATCCTCCTTTTTAAAGAGATAGGTACATTTGAGAGAGTAATTTTGCAATAAAAATTCAATCTAATTTCACAGAAATGTACTGAAAAATATCTAGAAGGTATTCAGGGGATATATACATGCTGCTTTATACATGTCTTTCTGAAAACTTACATCTCAACCTTAAATATTAAATTTATATGTTGAGTTATGGGAGGTGGGGTTATAACTGAAAAGAACTAAACACAAATTGATTTGTAAAGTGTAATTAAACATAAATATGTATATATAAAGACAAAATTAAATAATAATTTTAAATTAAAATTTTATATTCATTTTTCCTAAGAAAGGCGCACACTTGTAATTTAGAACAGTAGTTAAATCTAGATTTCTAAATTCCATCAATTTAAAAGTCAAGTTTGGGGCGCCTGGTGGCTCAGTCGGTTAAGCGGCTGCCTTCGGCTCAGGTCGTGGTCCCGGGGTCCTGGGATCGAGCCCTGCATCGGGCTCCCTGCTCAGTGGGAAGCCTGCTTCTCCCTCTCCCTCTGCCTGCCTCTCTGCCTACTTGTGTTCTCTTTCTATCTCTCTGTCAAATAAACAAAGCCTTTAAAAAAAATAAAAAATAAAAGCAAAAGTCAAGTTTAATTTGCTATCATATCTATTCAAACTCTTATCACCACTGAGTTTACGAACTTTCCCTTATTTGCTATATTTATACTTTTATACTTACTGTATTACTTTGTGGTCATAAATTATTCTTTTAGGAATACTAGAGGCAGATATTATTATGGCCATTTGATGGACAGAGAAGTGGAGACAAGATCAAGTGCTTTGATATATTTATTAATTACTAAAAATATAGTTATACTTTAATTACCCAATACCTTTTTCTTCTTTTGGACTAGAATATCCCGGTAGAGTGGTGTAGTAGTCTAGAGCCAATTATGGATTCTCATTCCAAATAAGCCACTAAGTTCCTCTGTGCTTTTTGGTAAATATACAGAATCTGTTTCACTTTCATAAAACAAGGGGCTGGACTAGAAAACTATACAGTTCTGTTTCTAAATATAAAATTATTTCTTTTAGCCAAAAAATTACTGAGTTCCTATTATGAAATGGCACTGTTCTTGGAGTTAAAGATACAATGATTCCCAAAAATTCACAATTTTCAAAAATTCACAATCTAGCTGGGGGGAGAGGGACAAACAATAATTATAAAACATGGAAATGGAATGATATCTATTAAGGATATCATTATAGAAGCCAAGAGGGCTCCTAATTAAATTAAAAGAGGAAGATAAGATATAGGAAATGCTACTGGAGAAGGTAATACCTCATCTTGGACTGAAATGAGAAGTGACAGGTATCCAGTCAAGAAGGGACCAGAGATGCATTTGAGGCAGAAGGAAGGAGCACAAGATGAAAGGCCTAGGGATGCTGAAGCAACTGCTGGATGGAAGGATCATGAAATAGATCAAAAGTCAATCTTCTGTGAATAGGGACCAAGTGCTCAGGAAGAAGTGGTGAGGTATCAGGTGATGAAGATAGGACCAGATTATAAAAGTCCTGATATGCCATGCTAAAGGAGATTTATCTTGACCCTGTAGGCCAGGAGTCTACAGCCAGAGGGGAAATATTTTAGGTTAGGTTTTGCAGGACATACAGTCTCTGTTTCAATTACTCAACTCTGCTATTGTAGCACTGAAATAATCACAGATAATACATAAATAAATAAGAATGGCTGTGCTCCGATAAAATTTTATTTACAAAAACAAGCAGTGGGCCATCAGGTAGTAGTCTACCATACCAGCGTAAACAACAGGATACACTGAAGCTACTGCATGTATTCATAACTATTTTTTATCTGCATCTTTCTGGAAACTGTATGAAGAATGAATTGGAGTAGAACTTGACTGAGGGCTGGGCAACCAGTTGGAAAACTGTGACAGTTGTCCAGGGATGAAAAAGAGAGTACACACAGAGAAAATATTGAAAAGGTGGAATGAACAAGACTTTGGGACTGATTGGATGATGAAGGCCATAGGGGTAGGAGTGGGGAAAAGAGGAGGAAGCTGAGAAGGAGGAGTAAGAGTGACCTTTATGTTTCTAGCTTGGATGATGATTGGATGGAGTACCTACAATTTACATGGAGAATACTGAAAAAAGACAATGGTTTGGGGAAAGAAGATCCATTTAGTTTTGTACGTGCTGAATTAAGAAGTCAAGCAGAGAAAGTCAATTTTTATATGGTTTCACTTATTTGTGGAACATAAGGAGTAGCATGGAGGACATTAGAAGAAGGAAGGGAAAAATGAAGGGGGGGAAATCAGAGGGGGAGACGAACCATGAGAGATTATGGACTCCAAGAAACAAATTGAGGGTTTTAGAGGGGAGGGGAGGTGGGGGGATGGGTTAGCCCAGTGATGGGTATTAAGGAGGGCACGTATTGCATGGAGAACTGGGTGTTATACACAAACAATGAATCATGGAACACCACATCAAAAACTAATGATATACTGCATGGTGACTAACATAACATAATAAAATTAAATTAATTAAAAAAAAAAAGTCTACATGATACCTGGAAAGTAATGTCCAGACAACAATGAGTTAATAATTCAGAGAGTGATCTGAGCTGGAGGCAAACAGGTAGAAGACATCAACTGATAGATGACAGATGAAATTATTAGAGCAAGTAAGCTCTCTTAGAAGGATTTTCTTGGACAGGATAATCCCTAAGAAGCCAGTGAAGGCTCTTCTGCAGGAAAACAACATGCACATATACATATATGAATGAAGTTCTCACAAAATTTTTAGGATTTATGGACCCAAGTTGAGACATTCCTGGTGAACCTAGGATCCTGAAAAATACCAGCATTTAAAAGGCAGATGAAAGTTTCTATGAATCAAATAGGGAAGAGATGGTTTAAAAAAAAATATCAGAAGAGGGTGGCAGGGGTCCAATTAGATCCCACTTAAAAAAATGACCACTGGGTTTGGCAACTGGGAACTGATTCCTACCCTTGAGCCACAATTCCAGTAGACTGGTTGAAGTGGACAACAGATGGAAATGGACCCAAGAGTGACCAGGATGCAAGAAAATAGAAACAATGAGGGTTGTCTCTTCTTTCAAGAAGTCTGATCAAGAAGGAAAGAACAGGTCATTTGTAGGCTATGCAGAACTTGACACATTTTATCTGCAACAAAATATCAGTGACTTCTGTAAGAATTTGCGTCTGTTTCAAAATGAGATAATATTCACGGCTCTGGGCTCGGACAAATTAAACAAGCACATTTAAATTGAGATTACTTTTTTGAAATCATTGAAAATCTAAAAGCTTGAGATAAAAACTGGATAGGTACCATCTAGAAATCCAGATTGCATAAGAATGAATCTTTGATTTTTTTTTTTATCCAATCTACAAAGTCTTTATCTTAGCTTCTTTAAGATGCTCCCAGACAGATCCTCTCAAAGGAAGTTAGAAAAATTTAAAATCCTCAGCTGATAGATGAGAAAAGGCAGAAAGATGTATGACAGCTAATTCTGAAAACATGGAAAGACATAAGCAAAAAAAAAAAAAAGACTGAACTTTTAATGCCAAGGATAGTTTACCTTTAAATCTTTTACTGACCTTCTGGTCAATTTAACCACTGAATCCCCTTCGGGGGGGCCCCTTGTAGTCATTTTCTTGGCATCATTCATTGTCCACAGAGCACTGTACTAACCCAGTGAGGTGGGTATTATTGCCATTTTCAAATGAGGGAAGAAGAAGTAAAAAGAGAAGCCCAGAGAAGTAAAAAGCCTTGTCCAACTTCTGGTGGCTAGGTGGTAGAGGCAGCGATGTAGGCCTTGTCTGTCTGGCTCAGTCTCATTCCTCTGCCTTGACTCCTCCCTCTCCTTTATTCTGGAATGCCAAGATTATGCGGAACTGGCAGAACAATTTTAAGAAGGAAACATTGTTTCTAAACTCAGGTTAATCCTCAGGGTTACAGCATTACAACTCCCAAAATGGTAGCTTCTTACCACCCTTGGACATTTACCCTTCGTCCTGATGTACCAAATGCCTTCTCCGTACCAGTCATTCCAGAGTATGGCTCCCAAACAGCTCACCAAGGACATGGCCAGGAGCAGCAGGAACAACACCAGGATCTGCACACTGGTCACCTTCTCAACATTTGATCTCTTGAGAGGCAATCTGATAGAATTCTGCATAATAGCACATGCACACACACCAAAAAGAATGAAAAACAATCAAAGGAATTATAATTCATGAATACTCTGATGACAAGAAGAGGTCAAAAATCCTAACAGCTGAAAAATAGCACACTTTTTTTTTTTTTTTGCCAAATAACTACCAAGACTAAAAGTGTGCCATATTGTTGAATGACATGGCTTTTCCACTTCGGTCCTTGAAGCATTTTTTACTAATTCACAAAGAACATATTCACACAGATGATCTATCACCCCAGAGTTCTAGGGTTTAAAAAAAAAAAATCAAATGTGGTAAATCAGTCTAGGTGATCTGTACAGAACCCCCCAAAAAAAGACCATACTAATTTGTTGGTTTTACTACTTATACTTATTGAATTATTTCTGGTTTAAAAACCGTAGAAAGATACCTTTCATCTGAGTCTGTTGGGAAAATATTCAAGATTTTACCAGTACAATAATTGCTCTGACACATGCATATTTCAGGGAAACCAAAGCTCTGGGTTAAGGATACAGTGAGAGTTTCAAATAATAATTTTCTATTAGCATTTCAGATTTGCCCATAAATTTCTGATAATTGTCTGCTGAGGTCTACTGAAATATTGGCAAATATATGTGTATTTAATTTTTTAATATATAACATATATAATTGGCAAGCATATAGATATATACAGATATAGGTAGATATAAATATTTAACTTTTCAATCACACTTTGCCAGATTAAGTTTACCATTTCTACATTTTTTTTAAATGTAGAAGCATAAATCCTCAAAGTCTACAAGTTATGAAAATATGAGTTGGTACTCTAAATTACTCAACTTTTTTACAAAGCATATGAATAAGATTTTTTAAAATCCTAGGTTTAACTGCATTAAGCCTAGTATTAGAGAACGTCCGTGTGTGTGTGCACATAATTTATATACTATATATAAATATATGTATACATATATATAAGTATATATACTTATGTATAATATCTCCAAAGCAATCATGTCATTCCTTCTCTTTTGTTAACCTGTATAAGTAATGTCTTCAAATGTTATACAATACAGAACAGTTTTCAGCTAAGGGTGTTGTACTTAAAATCTTTCAATAAGGAAATACTGACATTTACTAGTTTTCTTTTCTGAAGTCATGAAAAAGCCCTCTTTGAGATTTCTGTTATTCTTAAATGACACAATCAACATGTATAATAAACTTCTGCAATGATTTACATCCACAAAATATCATAGAAAAGGATGCACTTTCCAATGAGCTGCAGCACAGACAAGCCATACTGGGGGGATAATGGAGTGGGCTTCTTCCATTAACAGTAGACAGTGAAATCTGAGATGCAGTGTTGTATTACCAGGTGGACAATTAAGTAAGCCAGCGCGGTCATTTGAAGGGTACTGTTTGAGGGTGGAGCAGTTTACAACTGAATCACGGGTCATGATTATGTGTGTTCTACGTTGCCCTTGGTTCCCTGTCCAAATACAAACTTCTTTTTGGGGATAGACTGTGTTTATATCACTGTCTTAGTCTGGGGTTTCTAGTATACAGAGTATAAGGAAATCTTACCCATTAATGCGTTACTGCAGGGTACAATCCCAGGGCAGGAAGAATGAGAGGAAAAAGAAAAGTGAGACAAGAAATTGGGAAGCAAACACAGGGGAATGTCACAGACCAGCCATAGCTTTGCAAGAAAATGTACCCAGGTCTTCAGTCGTACAGCCTCCAACTTTCCTCAGACTAGTCTGTCCCCATTCCATGCCTTCTTTCTCTGCCATCAGTCACACTGTGTTGCACTGCTCAATAAGGCACATGCCAATTCTTGGCCTAGTGCTGTCCCAACCTGCCTCCCTTTCTTTCTGAACCTCCCCATGCCCTTGACACTCCCATGTATTCTACTCAGCCTTCAGGTCTTGCTTTACATGCTACTTCCCCACAACAGCCTCAGCATCAGGTTGGATGGAGTGCCTGTGCAGACACGGAGCATCCTATACTTACCCCTCCTGAGTGACCTCTTGCTATTATGTTACCTTGACTGTCTTCCTTCACACACTGCAAGTAACTCAAGGACAGGCAACAGGCCTACTACACCCCAAGGTCTTAGCACAGTGTCTGGCATTACAAAAGTACTAAAGAGATATTTGTAGAAGGAATAGTCAAAGCCAAATGTTGTATTTTAGCAGATGGTATAATGGGTAGACTTACTGTTAAGTTACTTCTCGTGAATAATAAACATGCAAAAATTCCTACTCCAAAACAAAGACCGTGATTGATTTTCAGGCATACAATTTAGTGATTCAACACTTCTACACAACAGCTGGTGCTCATCACAACACTTAATCCCTATCACCTATTCAACCCATCCCCCCAACCAGCTCTCCCCAACTGGAATTTAAATAAAAACTTTAAAAAAATATGCTGCCTTTTGTTTCAACAATTTCAGTGCTAGAGATCTATCTTCTGTGAAAAAAAATAAGCAACTATCCATGTTCACTGCAGCAATATTTATAATAGTTTCTCTCCCCTAGACTCTCTAATGTAACTATGTTACTTCCACATGTTAAAGATTTATTTATTTATTTATTTAAGACAGAGCAAGCACACAAGTGGGAGGAAGGGTGGAGGGAGAGCGAGAAAGAATCTCAAGCAGACTCTGTTCTAAGCGTGGAGCCTGATATAGGGCTCAATCCCACCACGTCCCTGAGATCATAACCTGAGCCAAAATCAAGAGTCCAATGCTCAACCGACTGAGCCACCCGGGCACCCCTCCATATGTTAATATAGAATGTAATTTTAAGTCTTAAATAGCAATTCGTATAATAGTCTGTACAGATTGATACCATTTTTGCCAACACAAAGTGTTTTCTGCACGTTTATGTGTGTGTCTGTACACGTATTATTAAATATTTGTTCATTATAGAATTTAAAAAAAGAAAGCAAGATGATTGAGAGGAATGGTACATGAGAGTAAGAATTTACGTAGAACTTCTAATGTCATTTGACCAAAATAATCTTATCATAAATGGGAGCCATATAGACTAAAATGAAATATGGACCTCCCTTCAAACTTCAGGCTAATAAACAGAAATAAGCTTCTTTTAAAAAAAAAATTTTATTTATTTATTTAAGAGAGAGAGCATGAGCAGGAGGAGGGGCAGAAGGAGAAGCAGACTTCCTGCTGAGCAGGGAGCCCAATGTGGGACTTGATCCCAGGACTCTGGGATCATGACCTGAGCCAAAGGCAGACACTTAACCAACTGAGCCACCCAGCTGCCCCCAGAAATAAGCTTCCTAAATTTAAGAGATAAACACTAAATCCCTCACCTCCTAAAAGAAGAAAAAATCTAGAGGCAATACTATCTGTCATCACAAATTATTTTACCTGCATGAATTTGGTTTCAAATCCAGTGTAAACAACTATACCAAGGATCCACTGAGTATTTTTAAGTTGTGTACCTCTTAGCAAGATCTGATCAGGCCCAATTGGAACAGGGCTAAAAATAAAGAAGAGCATTTATAAATTAACCGAAAAGTTTTTTCTTTTCTTTTCACAATGTAAAGCAAGCCTAAGCTTTCACCTTATATATATTTTCTTTTGTCAAGTTCAACACTGGGGGGAAATAGCAATAAAAACAAATGTGTCTTCATAGAAAGTACCTCCTTCTAAAAGAGCATGGAAAAACAATGTTTTATCATCCATTTCTCACTAACCCAAAAAAGTATGTTGACTAAAATTTTGGAGAGAAAATACCTCTGATACCTATGGTGACTATAAATCTTATTGTCAAGGAAGATTAGGTGGAGGAATAAGTACCTGTGTGCCAATTTGGTAATCTATAGAAAAGATTATATGTGGTCATTCAGAGCACACAAAGCAAGTTCAGTCTGCCATATTTACTTGTCCTCCTCCCCTCCAGCACAGCCCAACTCACTATATAAAAGATGTTTTTGTGAAAGTCTAAAGTAGAAGCTAAGTAGAAATGGAGTAGAAATTAGGAAAAATCCTTCATCGTTATCAAACTAAATCCTTAGTGGCTTCTCTCCTTGGATGACTTTCAAAACCTTGTTCTTTCCACTAATTTACCCCAAGGGATGTGCTAAGTGCTTGTCTGCAATGGGAACTTGGACCTAACTTCTCTAGTCCTTCCATTTGCAGGTAAGCTGATTAAGAAAATGTCATACACTTTCCTCTTATACTTAAGAATTCCTTTTTTAAAAAACAATATATTGATGCCTCAGGTATTTCAAAGTCAAGTAAAAAATGAAAAAGTATAAAGGTTTAAAATGTTACCAACCAAGAAAATAAAAACTGCCATTTTTAATGTTCCATTAAAAAAAAAAAAGGTTTGAGAAGTGAAAGATGATACCTTTTACCATTTAGATACAAGGTTCCAATGAACGTATTGAAATGACGATTAGGTCCTTCACATTCTATTTTTCCTGATAGACTTGACAATTGTTTTTCTGTTTGCATTTCAGCTGTTTCTAACAAAGCCTGTAAAATAAAGTCAAAGTTAAAAACATGAAAATTAAATTTTAATAGCAAAGTTCAATGTCTCGAGTAGTTAATAAAAGAAAATTATGAAAATCAGGGTTTAAAATGTACTGCACTTATCAGGTAACAAATTATACACATGAAACTTTAACATAAACTTTGTTAGAAAACTTTGCCATGCCAGCATTTTGCAAATAATTTTAATAAGGTTGAAAGATGTAGGAAAGTTAAGTTTTCATCATCTCTATATGAAAATAACATTTTTGAAAGCACAGGCACTATAACCAAACATCATGTCATGTTTGATACATTTATGAATGTAGCTAATGATGCTGAACTCTGGACCATGCTTAGAGTAGCAAGGATCTAGAATAGTGATTCCATGCATCACCTGATTTGCATGCATCAGATTCACCTGGAAGTCTTTAAATACAGACTGCTGAGATGTACCCCGAGGGTTTTTTTGTTGTTGTTTTTTGTTTTGTCTGGGGTGGGTTGCTAGAATTTGTATTTCCAAAAGAATGGTGATGGTGCTGGTCCAGGGATCACACTTGGAGAAACACTGATCTAGAGAATGTCTCATTGCAATAAGATGATCTCAACTTTCCAGAGAGAAAAAGCGGATCATCTTCAGGAGAACAAGAATCAAATTGTCAGGGCACCTGGGTGGCTCAGTTGGTTAAGCAACTGCCTTCAGCTCAGGTCATGATCCTGGAGTCCCAGGATCCAGTCCCACATCAGGCTCCCTGCTCAGCAGGGAGTCTGCTTCTCCCTCTGATCTTCCCCCATCTCGGGCTCTCTCTCTCTCTCTCATTCTCTCTCTCTCTCTCAAATAAATAAATAAAATCTTTAAAAAAGAAAAAAGAATCAAATTGTCATCAGTCTTTTTAACAACAATACAAGATATAAGAAGACAGTGAATTTTTACTTTTAGTTATCTAAATAAAAGACCTTTAAATTTAGACCTTTAAATTTCCCAAATATCAAACGAATGTGAAAGTTTAATGCAAATATTTTCAGGCATGCAAACAATATCTTGGAAGTTTTGACACTCAGAAACCTACATTGAAACAGTTTGGGATGAACTTCTGTTAATCAAAAGATGCCTTAAATAAAGTATAAGACCAAGTTACCAACTGGGTAAATGTCTTCTACACATTTATAATACATATAACTGACAAATAATTAGTAAGAAAAATATGTAAAGAAATCCTATAAACCAATAAAAATATAAATATCCCAATAGAAAAATGAACAAACAACATGAACAAATATTTCCCCGAAAAAGAAAATATGTATTACCAGTACACTCAAAAACAGATGCTCAAGAGTGATATATTAATGAATTAAAAAAGAAAAAGCATTATCCTATCAATAGAGGCAGAAAAAATAGTAAAAAGCTTAACATGCATTCTAGAAAAAAAAATCTTAGCAAAACTTCACAAATTTGATAAAAGCAAACAAAAAGCAACTATCCACACTTAACTATAAAATGTTAAAGCATTTCCATGTTAGTCAGGATCAAGAAGAGACTAGGTTCTATCACCAAATTTATTTGCAACTGCTCAGGAGTTTCTGGGTAATACCATATGACTGGGGAAAAAAGAAATTAAGTATGATTACTGAAAAATAAACACCAGAAATGAACCAACTTTTATAGAAAGAATTTGTTACCCCAAAAATGCTATCTGCTTGACTTAAAAATCATAAAAATGTGTAAGAGGGTTTAGTAAAGTGTCTGGATTTAAGATAAATAAACAAAAATAAGTATAGCTGTATCACAGTTAAACATTCACCCGCTAGAGGATAGCTGGCTATTGCTAATAAAGCCACTATAAACATTTGCATAAAGGTTGTCTGTTCTGTGAACATAGCTTTTCATCTCTCTGGGATAGTACAATTACTGGGTCATATAATATTTGCATGTTTAATTTTATACAAAACCGCCAAAATGTTTTCCCAAGTGGCTGTATCATTTTATATTCCCATTGTGTTTGAATGATCCAGTTTCTCCACATCCTTACCTGAATTTGGTGTTGGAACTATTTTTAATTTTGGCCATTCTGATAGGTATGTAGTAACATTTCACTTTGATTTTAATTTGCATTTCCCTAATGGTTAATGATGTAGAAAATATCTGCATGTGCTTATTTGCCATTTTTATATCCTGTTCCATGAAATGTCTTTTTTTGCCCATGTTCTAATTGAATTGTTTGGTTTGGCTATTTTTTTTCTGTAGAGTTTTGAGAGTTCTTTATATATTTGAAATACCAATCCTTTGTCAGATATGTGGTTTGCGAATATTTTCTCCCAGTTTTCAGCTTGTCTTCTCATCTTCTTCAAAAGCAAAAGCTTTTCATTTTGATGAGGTCCAATTTATCAATTTTTCCTTTTCGGGATCACATTTTTAGTATTGATTCTGAAAATCTTGGCCTACTCTAAATTCTGAAGATTTTTTTCCAATTTTTTTCCTAAAAGTTTTTTAGTTTTACATTTTACATTTAAGTTATGATAAATTATTAGTTAACTTTTGTATAAAGTATGAGACTTAGGTCAAGTGTTTTTTAATTTGTTTTTTGCCTATGCACATACAATTGCTCTAGCACCATTTGTTGAAAAGTTTATCTTTTCTCCAATGAATTGCTTTTGTTCCTTTGACGAAGTCATTTGGGCATATCTGTGTAGATCTATTTCTGGCTTTTCTATTCTGCTGCATTGAGCTGTGTGTCTATCCCTTACCAAAACTACACACTCTTGATTACTGTAGTTAAAAAATGACTTGAAATCAGGTAGATTTATTCCTTCCATTTTATGCTGCTTTTTCAAAATTGTTTTAGCTATTACAGTTTCTTTGCCATTCTGTACATATTTTAGGATAAGCTCATCTATCTCTACAAAAGACCTTGCTGGTATTTTCATAGGAGTTGCATTAAATCTGTATGTCAATTTGGGGAGAATTAACATCCTTACTGTATTGAGTCTTCCAATCCATGAACACTGTTTATCTCTCCATCTATCTAGATCTTCTTTAATTTCTTTCATCAACATTGTAATGAAATTTTCAGCATACAGATCCTGTCTATCTTGTTAGATTTACACTTAATTCATATTTTTTAAAGATTTATTTATTTGAGAGAGAGAGAGAGAGAAAGTGTAGGGGCAGAGGGAGACAGAGTCTCAAGCAGACTCTGCACCAAGTGCAGAACCCTACGCGGGGTTTGATCTGAAAACCCTGAGATCATGACCTGAGTCGAAACCAAGAGTCAGATGCTTAATCAATGGCGCCACCCAGGTGCCCCCTAATTCACATTTTGAGTACTTATACCATATTTTTTTTTAAAGATTTTATGTGCAGGAGCAGGAGTTGGGGGAGGAGCAGAGGGAGAGGGAGAAGCAGAATCCCTGCTGAGCAGGAAGCCCAATGTAGGGCTCAATCCCAGGATCATGACCTGAGCTGAAAGCAGATACTTAACCGACTGAGCCACCCAGGTGCCCCGATACTGTATTTTTAATTTCAGGGTCCACACATTTATTGCTACTATACAGAGATAAAAGTGGTTTGTAGGGGCACCTGGGTAGCTCAGTCATTAAGCGTCTGCCTTCAGCTCAGGTCGTGATCCCAGGGTCCTGGGATCAAGCCCCGCATCGGGCTTCCTGCTCAGCAGGAAGCCTGATTCTCCCTCTCCCACTCCCCCTGCTTGTGTTCCCTCTCTTGCTTTCTCTTTCTATCAAATAAATAAAATCTTTTTTAAAAAAACAAGTGGTTTTGTATATTTATCTGGTATCCTATATCCTTGCCAAAAATACATTATTTCAGTTTATTTTAGATTCCTTGGGAATCTAGGTAGACAACTTTTCTATGTATACAACCATGTCAAAATCAAATAGAGACAGTCTTATTACTTCCCTTCCAATCTGTATGTCTTGTTTTCCTCTTAGTGGACTTTTTAACTCTTCCAGTGCTATGTGAACAAGAATAGTGAGAGCAGATATCCTTGCCTGTTTCCTGTCTCAGGGGGAATGAATTTAGTCTTTACCACTTATATTTCACCACATGTATTTTAATATTAGCTCTAAGTTTTTTTGTAGATGTTCTTTACCAAGTTGAGAATGTTCCCCTCTATTTCTACATTTCTCTAAGTTTTTATCATGAATCGACCCTGAATTTTGTCAGATGTTTTCCTGCATTTATTAATACTATCATGTGATTTTTCTTCTTTAGCCTAAAATAGTGGATTACATGGATAGATTTTCAATTATTAAACAAGCCTTGAGTACATGGAATAAACCTTTATAACTCTTTTCATATATTGCTGAATTCCACTTACTAATACTTTTGAAGAATTCAGGTGGCTATACCCATGAGGAATATTGGACTGTTGGGTTTTGTTTTTTTCCACTGTCTCTGTCTGGTTTGGATATCAGGGTAATAACAGCTTTGTCGGGAAGCAGTCCCTCTCTTCTGTTTTCTGGAGGAGACTGTGTATAATTGATGTTAATTTTTCTTTGTGTGTTTGTTAGAAATCTCCAGTGAGGGCACCTGGGTGGCTCAGTTGGTTAAGCGACTGCCTTCGGCTCAGGTCATGATCCTGGAGTCCCTGGATCGAGTCCCACATCGGGCTCCCTGCTCGGCGGGGAGTCTGCTTCTCCCTCTGACCCTCCCCCCTCTCATGTGCTTGCTCTCTCTCATTCTCTCTCTCTCAAATAAATAAATAAATAAACCTTTAAAAAAAAAATCTCCAGTGAAACCACCTGGGCCTGAGATTTGAGATTTCTTTTGGGGGAGCTTTTAAATTATAAATTCAACTTCCTTAGTAGGTACTGAGCTATTCAGTTTACCTTTTTCAGGTGTTTGTAGGTTTTCTGTTATCTTTGTCACTGATTTCTAGCTTTATTCCACCGTGGTTGGAGAACACATTCTCCATGGTTTCAATTCTTCTAATTTTATGAGGCTTGTTTTATGACACAGGGTGTGTGTTCCTTGCACACTGAAAAGAATGTGTGTTTTTCTTTTGTTGGGTATTGTTGAATGTTGTATAAATATCAAACAGATCCTATTGATTAATGGCATATAGTTCTGTATCTTGAAGAATTTTCGATCTAATTGTTCTGTCAATTAATGAGAGGGGGTTGCTGAAGTCTCCAACTATAAATGTGGATTTGTCTATCTTCTAAGTTCTATCACTTTTAGCTTCACATATTTGCAGTTCTGTTTTTTGATGTATACACACATTAGCATTGCTATGTCTTATTGGTGGATTGACTCTCTTATCATTGTATAACGATAAGAAAAAAATGTTCCTGTCTCTAGCTATTTCATTTGCTCTGATGTCTACTTGATCTGATATTAATATAGCCACTCCTGATTTCTTTTAATTAATCTTTACATGATATATCTTTTTCCATCTTTTTACTTTTTTTTAAAGATTTTATTTATTTGAGAGAGTTTGAGAGAGAGAGAGAGAGAGAGCATGAGTAGGGGAGAGAGGCAGAGGGAGAGGGAGAAGCAAGCTCCTAGCTGAGCAGGGAGCCCCACATGGGGCTGGATCCTAGACCCTGCGATCATGACCTGAGTAGAAGGCAGACGCTTAACCGACTGAGCCACCCACGTGCCATCTTTTTACTTTTAACCTGCCTATATAATTAAAATGAGTTTTGAATAGACAGCATATAGTTGGATCATGTTTTTAATCCATTAGATATTACTTTAATTCAAAACTTAATGGCGTATTAATACCATTTACATTTAATAGAATTATTGATTTTTTTTGTTTGTCCTCTCTGGTTTTGCTTTTTGCTTTTTCCTGCTTTCCTTTGGGTTACTTGGACATTTTTTAGGATTCCGTTTTGGTTTATTGATAGTGTTTTTAGTATCTTCCTTTGTATAACTATTGTAGTGGTTGCTCCAGGCATTACATTATTTATAAGCAACTTCTCACAGTTTATTTGTATCATCATTTTACAAATTTAAATATAGAAGCCTTGCTTCCTCTTATGTCTCTTTACCCTTCCCTGTTATATATCTTAAATATTTTCACTCACACATTTAGAACCATATTAGATCATCTTATGATTTTTGCTTCAACCATCAAACATAATTTAGGAAACTCAAAAGGAAAAAAAGCTTACTGTATTTAACCTTATTTTTGCTTATCATGTTCCTTCTTTCTTCTTCCTTATGTTCGTTCCTTTTTTATGGTTTCCTTTATGTTTCAAGACCTTCCTTTAGCCATTCTTTGACAGTGGGCCTTGTGACAACAACTTCTGTTATTTTTCCTTCAATTGAGAATGTTTTAATTCTCTCTCCATTCTTGAAAAAGGTGTTTGCTGGATACATGATTCTGGACTGACAGTTCTTCCCTATCAGCGTTTTAAAAATGTTATGCCATTTCTTTCTGACCTCCATGGGTTTTAACGAGAGATCTGCTGTTACACAAAGGGTCTTTCCCCTAGAGGTAGGGTCCTTTTTCTCACACTGCTTTAAAATATTTTTTTCTTTGTTTTCAGAAGTTTTACTATGATGTGTCTTGGTATGGATTCTTTGGGTCAACCTTTTTTGGCTTGTTCAGCTTCTTAAATTTGTAGTTTATGTCTTCTGGCAAATTTGTGAAGTTTTAGCAACCGTTTCTTCTAGTAGTTTTTCAGCTCCTCCCTTCTCCTTCCAGCATCTCATGTCATGAATGTTAGATCTTTGGTTATATTCCCACAGGTCTCTGAAGCTCTGTCCATTTCCTTTTCAGCCTATTATCTCTGCTATTCAAGTTGGGAAATTCCTATTGTTTTATCTTTCAGTTCATGGATTCTTTCCTCTGTCCCTTCTGTTCCACTGTTGAGCTCATCCCTTGAGAGTTTTTGATGCCTTAAGTACTTACTGTACTTTTAAGTTCTAAAGTTTCCATTTGGGTCATCTTTAAGTCTTCTATTGCTTTGCTGAGATTCTGTTTCTTTGTTGAGAACTTTTGTATTTTCATTTGTTTCAAGCATGTTTGTAGTTGCTCAGTGAAACTCTTTCCCTGATGGAGCCTTTAAAATCTCTGTCAGATAATTCTAACACCTCATTATCTTTGTCTTAGCATTAGTTGATTGTCTTTTTTCACTGAGTTTGAGATCCTCCTGGTTTTTGGCATAATGAATGACTTTTTATTGAAATCTGGATATTTGGGGTAATATAAGATCTGGCTATCACCAAGCTTTCTGTGTTAGGTGGCTTCCTCTGACACTACGCTGACAAGGGAAGCAGGTGTGGCCTCATTACTGCAAGATGGGGGACAGAGAGGCAAGTTGCACACTTGGCCTCTGTTGACAACCAAATGGAGGAGCTCCTTGTTATAGCTGGGCAGGAGTGGGAGTTCTGGCTCCCCTGTAGGCCTCCATCATTACCTCCCTGGACTGAAGGGGTTGGAATGCCTTATTACTGCTGTCCATGTAGTCTTCACTGACACCGTGAAAAGAGAGGAGGGCCTTATTACCATCCTTATTACAAAATCAAAGTCTTGGGGCGCCTGGGTGGCTCAGTTGGTTAAGCGACTGCCTTCGGCTCAGGTCATGATCCTGGAGTCCCAGGATCGAGTCCCGCATCGGGCTCCCTGCTCGGCAGGGAGTCTGCTTCTACCTCTGACCCTCCCCCCTTCATGCTCTCGCTCTCATTCTCGCTCTCTCAAATAAATAAATAAAATCTTAAAAAAAAAAAAAATCAAAGTCTTGGCTTCTTACCTGGTTTCTCTGACACCATCCTTGTTGGGGAGTTGGGTGCCTCATTACAGCTGGGTAAGGGTGGAATTCTAGGCTCCACACTCAACCTTTGCTGGCATTGGTAGGAGTGGGGCCAAATTTTTACTCTGGTGTTTGGCTGGGATGGAGTGGCCATTGTCTCAAACTTTCTGTGTTGCTGGCTGCCCCTTTCCTGGTCCTTTGACTAGAGAAAGGAGGCTTTTATTGGGGCATTTTTTGATCTGTGCCCATTGGTTTTTCTGGGTTTTTGGTTTCTTCAGTTCCAAGCCTAGTATATATGACAAAAGGAAAACCCAGGGAGCTCACCACCATGTTGTTCCCTGGGTTCCAAGGTCCCACAATCTACCTTCTTCTATCACTCTTTCAGTGTCTTCTCATATTTGTTTTCCTATATAATGACCAAAGTTTTTACTTGTACTTAGCAGGAAAAATAGAAGAAAGTATGTCTACTTCATTTCCCCTGAAGCAGAAGTCTACAATTGCATTTTTAAAAATAAGAAGGTACCACCAAACTATTACAACAATTAGTACTGGGAATAAAGGTGGGATTTGGAAGGTGGAGATAAGGTTTAATAGATTAAGTTTCTGTATTACTTATATTATTTTTATGAAGATAATATATTACTTTAGTAAATTCTAAATATGTTTTTTTTTTTCATTTCAATCAAATTAAAGTTTGCAAAAAAAGATTAGCAGACATGTAAATAGTCAAGTGTAAATTCAGGGACTTCCTTACTGAAGCAAAGTGATAAAGCAAAGACTCAATTATCTTAAAGATTATCTTTTTTCCATTAATAGGAAGTTAACTAGAAAACTATCTCCTTCCATTCGTAATCACAAGTTACTCTGAAATTCAAATGTTTAAAAAGCAGTGGTATAAAAAAAATTTTTTTTAAATAAATAAAAAGCAGTGGTATATACTCAGAGCTCCTTTATACCCCTTTAATCTAGTTATGATATTTATCATGACAGTAGTTTTACCACCAAAGCACTAACAAAAATATCCTCAAAAAATTGCACAAAGGCATGTTATCCTTTATATGACCTGAATTTTATAGGACATTTTTTTTCTTACACTAGTACCGTATCACCTAGTTCCTACTTATTTTTTTAAAGCATCCTCTAAATAACTGGTGAGGATGAATTACATCTATACAACAGTAGTGACATACTTTTCTTCATGAAAAAAAATAATAATAACTGGTACCTGACAAAACTTGACATTGTGAGCTTAGGCACAAAATTAGGATTTAAAAATGTGTCTTTACCTGCCGTATTTTTAGATTTGTCTCCCCATCCAAATTAGAGGTTGCAACGTAACAGGTTACTTGAGGTTCACTAAGGAAGATAAAGCAAATAACACTGAATTAATATCTCTTCAAAAATTAATTTCCCAATAATGTAAACAATGAAATGGGATCTACATCAACAGCTGAAAGGACTGTTCAAAACTGAAAGAACTACAATTACTTTTTCAGGAGAAATTAGCAGTCTGATACTACCAGCCTAAAATTCATCTTGTAGTGGAAAACTACCCTCACAAAGCTGTGTGTTTGCTCTTTAATCCCAAAAAGAGAAATGGCTGAGGGTGAATAGAAGATGTTACATAGCTCAGAACAAACCAGTGTCACAACTAAAGTCAAACCTAAAATTCTGTTATTTTCTAAAATGGGTCCATTGTAGTTCCCAATGGCTCAGGCTCTATGGCCTTTATTTTTTTTTTTAAGATTTTATTTATCTATTTATTTATTTAAGAGAGAAAGCATGAGCTGGGGGTGGGGGGGCAGCGGGAGAGGGAGAAGCAGACTCTCCACTGAGCAGGGAGCCCAATATGGGGCTCGATCCCAGGACCCTGGGGCCATGACCTGAGTCAAAGGCAGATGCTTAACTAACTGAGCCACCCGGGTACCCCTCTATGGCCTTTATAATGAGAATCAAATCTTCAGGATAACTCTGGACAGAGCAGAGTCTCTCAGACAAACACTACATTTGGGCTTCTCTATTTCTATCTAACTTCACCCATTAAGAAATCAAGACACTGAATTAACGAACATTTGCCTTGCCAGATTTTACTCCATATCAAATGCAATTTACTCATGAAAATTAATTGTTTGGGGGGAAATGCCACAAAGAATAACAAAAAATGTCATTAAAGTTTACTTAGTCTTGATTTCTGTCTTACTCTTTTGACTGTATCTCATTTACTGAATATCAAGTTTAAAGTAAAACAATCTGTATCAATCTTGCCAGCCAAGACCATATACCCCCAAAATAAAAATATATCTTCATTAAAGATGCCAGTGATATAACAAAGTAAGAACTTCCAAAAACTTTCTCTTCTATAAAACAATGAGATAACTGGCAAAAATTATGAGAATCAACTTTTTCAGAACTCTGAAAATTAACTAAATACTTAAATCAACCCAAGGAGATTTTATTCAAGAAAAAAAAAAGCTGAATATTGGTTTTTAAAAAAGTGAGCTTTGTAATATTTTAACTTGCCCTACTCCCACTTCCTGCTTTTGGCTCAGTGACAGCTTTAAAAAATAATAGTCCACAATCCCAATACTGGAGGGAGCATAAAAGAACAAGACCTCATTCAAAGCCTGTTCCCATAGTCATTATTTCACCTGATGGTTCTCTGGAAGGCCCCACTTGAAGGATTTGTTTTTATTTGACCTGACCCAGAGCTTACCCAGTGCTAAAATCCTGGGTAAACAGTGGTGGGGATTTGTTGAGAACATTTACAGGAAAGTGTTTTAACATTGCAGTTGTCTGAGGTGATGTATAATAGTTAGGGGAAACAATAGACTAACCAAAAGGCCTAAAAGAAAAACTTGTAATGAAAAGCAACAAACATAAATCCTGGGTGGGGTGCCTGGGTGGCTCAGTTGGTTAAGCCTCCAAATCTTTTTTTTTTTTTTTTAAGATTTTATTTATTTATTTGAGACAGAGAGAATGAGATAGAGAGAGCACGAGAGGGAGGAGGGTCAGAGGGAGAAGCAGACTCCCTGCCGAGCAGGGAGCCCGATGCGGGACTCAATCCCGGGACTCCAGGATCATGACCTGAGCCGAAGGCAGTCGCCTAACGACTGAGCCACCCAGGTGCCCTAAGCCTCCAAATCTTGACCTCGGTTCAGGTCTTCATTTCGGGGTCATGAGTTCAAGCCCTGCATTGGGCTCCATGCTGGGCAGGGAACCTACTTTAAAAAAATTTTTTTTAGATAAATTCTGAGGAGGAGAGAGAGTCTGATTGCCAGAGATGCCACATTATATTACTTAAGATGTTCAATTTTCAACAAAAAACCATGAGACATGAAAACCATGAGAAGCAAGTATGACCCATACACAGATTAAAAAGCAATCAATAGAAAGTGTCCCTGAGCAAATCCAGACATTGACTTTACTAGACAAAGTTGTAAATCAGATGTGCTAACTATATGCAAATAGCTAAAGGAAACTATGTTGAAAGAAATAACATATTTGAACATGTCCCATCAAATAGAGAATATTAAGAAAAAAATAGAAATGATAAAGAAGCCAAATAGAAATTCTGGGTTGAAAAGTACAATAACTGAGGGGTGCCTGGGTAGCTCAGTTGTTAAGCATCTGCCTTCGGCTCAGGTCATGATCCCAGGGTCCTGGGATCGAGCCCCGCATCAGGCTCCCTGCTTAGCAGGGAGCCTGCTTCTCCCTCTCCCTCTGCTGCTGCTCCCCTATTTGTGCTCTCTCTGTCAAATAAATAAATAAAATCTTTAAAAAAAAAAAAAGAAAAGAAAAGTACAATAACTGAAATGAAAAATTCATTGCTCAAATTTGAGCAGGCAGAAGAAAGACTCAAACTTGAAGATAGGTCAATTGGGATAACTCAGTCTGAGAAACAAAAATTTAAAAGAATAAAGAAAAATAAACAGAGCCTCAGAGACCTGTGGGACATGAACAAACATACCAACATACATATAATGGGAGTCCCAAAAGGAGAATTGAGAAAGGGGCAGAAAAAATATTTAAAGAAATGATTCCCCAAAACTTCCCAAATCTGATGAAGAGCATTAATCTACACATCCAAGAAGCTCAACAAATAAGCCTTCAAGTAAAATATTCTCAAAGAAACCACACCTAGACAAATAATCAAACTGTTAAAAGTTAAAGCCAAAGAGAAAACCTGGAAAGCAAGAGGAAAAAGTTATTCACCACTTTCAAGAGATGCTAAATAAGACTATGTATCATTCCTCAGCAGAAACCTTGGAGGATCAGGGTGCCTGGTTGGCGCAGTCAGTTAAGCGTCCACCTCTTGGTTTCAGCTCAGATCACGATCTCAGGGTCATGAAATCGAGCTCCACATTGGGTTTTGTGCTCAGCGCAGAGTCTGCTTGATATTCTCTCTGCCTCCCCCTGCTCTTTTTCTCTCTCTCAAATAAATAAATCTTAAAAAAAAAAAAAAAAGAAACCTCGTAGGAAAGAAGGCATGAGGATGATCTATTCAAAGCACTGGAAAAATACACATTCTTTTTTTTTTTTTTAAGATTTTATTTATTTATTTGACAGAGATACAGCGGGAGAGGGAACACAAGCAGGGGGAGTGGGAGAGGGAGAAGCAGGCTTCCCGCTGAGCAGGGAGCCCGAGGCGGGACTCGATCCCAGGACCCTGGGATCATGACCTGAGCTGAAGGCAGATGCTTAACGACTGAGCCACCCAGGTGCCCAAAAAAATACATTCTTTTCAAGTGCCTATTGAACATTATCTAGGATTGATCATATGTTAACCATACAACAAGCCTCAATAAATTTAAGGGACTGAAATCATACAAAGTATGTTCTTTGATCACAATAGGATGAAGTTAGAAATTAATAGGGAAATAAATTTGGGGAACTCCCAAGTAAGTGGAATTTAAAGAACACACTACTCAATAACCAATGGATCAAAAAGAAATAAAAAGGGAAGTTAAAAAATACTCTGAGGTGGGGGCACCTGAGTGGCTGAGTCGTTGGGCATCTGCCTTCAGCTCGGGTCATGATCCCAGGGCCCTGGGATCGAGCCCCGCATCGGTTTCCCTGCTCGGCGGGAAGCCTGCTTCTCCCTCTCCCACTTCCCCTGCTTGTGTTCCCTCTCTCGCTGTGTCTCTGTCAAATAAATAAATATTTAAAAAAAAAAATACTCTGAGGTGGATGAGAGTTAAGATACCACATACCAAGACCTATGGGATGCAACTAAAACAGTGCTTAGGGTCTAGTTTATAGCTGTAAATGTCTATATTTTAAAAAAATTAAGAAGAAAAATCTCAAATTAATAACCTTAACTTTACACCTTAAAAAAACTAGAAAAAGATATTTTGATACATTTATAAATGAAAACTTAAAGTTTTCACAATACAAGGGGGGAGCATAGGTAGATATATTTGTCTATAAACCTAAAAAAAATCCCTGGAAATATACACGGGAACATTATAGCATTGAGTGTCTGATGGCAGGGAAACAGGAGGGAAGGAGATGTCACTGGATGTCTTTTTTCACATTTTAAAACTTGAAACGCATGTGTGAATTAGCTATTCTAAAAAATTAAATTTTTTAAAAAGCCTGTGAAACTCCTCTCCCAAATTTGAAATACTCAAATGTACTCAGTCTAGCAATCATATTACCATGATTTTGTTCAAGCCCCGACTGGCTTAGAATTTTATATTGGTGTTTCTACTTTCAAAGCATATTTTCACCCTTCTTATCTTTCTATTTTTACAACTACCATGTGGGAATCATAAGCTTTTTTTTTTCCCTGGGAGAAGTGTGAACCAAGAACAAATAGAAAAGATCTGTTCCAAATGATAAAGCTTTTCCATTAGATCAATAGCCCCTATTTAAAAAAATTTTGTCTCTAAATTTGATCATGAGATATTCATACCATAAAGGTGGTTCCTACTTTTATTTTTAATATAGAAGACTAATTTTTCAAACAAGGTGAATTTTAATAAATTTTATATGTATCTCTTACAGATTTGAAAGATAACAAAAATAAAATTTTATTTTTTGTGTGAAATATATATCCAAAAGAGTTTATAGAATGAATGTTATATTTTGAGAACAAAATGCTGTTTTATTGCTATATATACTACAAGAGAAGAAACTATAGTACCTGAAAGGTCCCCCAATTGCATTTTCTTCTCTTCCTCCCAGAGATAACTACTATATTAATATTTGTGATAATCATTCCCTTCTCTTTGTAATTTCATTACTACATTTATGTGTATCACTAAGCAATATATTGGTCACTTATAATCCATAAAAATTGGGGGGGGTGTATACAATAATGTCATCTACAAATAATGAGAATTTTATTTTATTTTTTTTTATTCCATAGATACCAGTTTTTTCCTTTGATTGGGTTAAGATAGTTCCCTTTTATTGGTAGTTTTCTAGGAGGTTTTTTTTTTTTTTAAAGATTTTATTTATTTGACAGAGAAAGACACAGCAAGAGAGGGAAAACAAGCAGGGGTAGGGGCAGAGGGAGAAGCAGGCTTCCCGCCGAGCAGGGAGCCCGATGCGGGGCTCAATCCCAGAACCCTGGGATCATGACCTGAGCCGAAGGCAGATGCTTAACGAGTGAGCCACCCAGGTGCCCCATTTTCTAGGGGCTTTTATCACAAATGTTGTATATTTTGAAATGCTTCTATTGATATGATCATGTTTTTTAGCTTTTAATCTACCAAAGTGAAAATGCACTAAAGTGCAATTCTTTCATTTCCTAATAATGAAACTGTGTGGTCACCCTTCAGAAGCAGGATCAAGCGCCCCCCACCCAAGATTTGGTTTGAGTGTCAAAACTGATGCTACAAACACACCAAAAGAGTGGGAAGGTTTATTATTTACAAGGTGCCAAAGGAGGGAACACCGAGGCTTTCCTGTCAACCAGCCCAGATGTGTGGCAGGAGGGGAAGAGGAGGGGAGGTTTAAATTTTGTCAGCAAACATCCAAAAATGGAGTCCGACTCCTTATTATAAAAACAAATTACATTCCTGTGATGAACCCCATTTGATCATATTACCATCTTTTATATTGTCAGGTTTTAACATTTTTATACTAAAATTAACCACAAAGTGGACTTGTAAATCTCCTTTATCATTCTGTCTTTAAATTTTTGTGTCAAGATTACACCAGCCTCAGAAAATTAATCAGAGGGTATTCTTTCTGTTACTTTGAGCAATTTATTGGAAGACTGGTATTTTCTCTACATTGAGTGTGTGATAGAATTTGACAGTTACAATGCCTGGTCCTGATAGTCTCTTAGTGGGATTTTTTTTTACTACCTACATAGTATCTTTAATGATTATAGGACCATTCAGGTTCTATATTTCTTCTAGAATAAGTTCTGGTAAGTATATTATGGATTTATGTACTTCATTTAAATGCTAAAATGTGATTATAAAACTTTCATAAGATCCTCTCATTTAATCTCTGATGCACTTATAATTATACCAACTTTTCAATTTTGTAGTATTGTGTACTGGTGCCTTTCCTTTTCTTCCCTGATTAATCTTACCAGAACTTTAATTTATTAGTCATTTTCTAAGAAGTTTTCCCCATTTTGATCTTCTCCATTGTTTTTTCATTAATTTCTACTTCTCTATTATTTCTTTATGCCTGATTTGAGTTTATTCTTTTGTACTGTAGCTAACTTCTTAGACTAGATTCTTAGCCCATTTTTTTGGCATTTCTTTTTTAATGAAAGCATTTTAAGCTAAAAATGTCTATCAACTTAGCTGTATCATAGGAGATTTGATGTATTTTCATAACCACTAAAATCTAAGTATTTTCCAACTTCCATTATGATTGCCTCCTTGACCCACGAATTGTTTAGAGACATGTTTTATTTCCAACATATAAAGTTCCTAGTTATCTTTTTATTATTGATTTCAAACTTAATAGCATTATGGTCAGAGCAAGTGGCCTGTGGACTACCAGTCCCTTAGAATCTTTTGTTTCTTTCTTATGTCCTAACAATTTTGACAAATGTTCCTAATTGTGCTTGAAGCATATCTATATATTGCTTTTGGGTACAATACACCAAGAATTTCTATACATGCCATTTCAAGGTTGTCATTCACTTTTCAAATCTTCTACCTCCATACTGACTTTTTTCTCCATTTGATCAATTCCTGAAAGCAAATACTGAAACATCCCAGTATGATGTTGGGTTTGTAAATTTCTTATAGATGTTTAAGTTTTTTCTTTATGTTTAACCTATATCATTTCTCCGTGAATTAAAACTGTTATTATGAAATGGCTTTTTTCTTTTTCTCCAGCGACACTTTATCTCAAAGAATGCTTTTTGCCTCAAAGTCTATTTTATCTAATGGTGATACCATCTCTTCTGGACTTTTCTTTACTATTTCTGTATGTATTTTTTCATTTCAATCTCCCTGAGCACTTGTGTTTTGTGAAATTCTTGTAAACAACATATAGCTGGACAATTTTATAAATCTTCTAACTTCTGAAATCTATTTGCTTTGTTATTGATGATGTATTTTTATTTATTCTACTACCTGATTAAGTGCATTCTATTTCTCCCTCTTTTTGCCTTTTTTCTATTCTTTTAGTTACTTGTGAGGGCTTTTCCTTTTTCTCAAATAATTTTCCCCCTTGATATGGCTGAAAGCTATATATTCTATGCCTAATCATTTAGATATTAAAGTAAATTTTTAGACAAATATCCAGAGTTTAAGGTTTCTAGCCAATCGATATCTTCACTCTCATTCTGAACAATATGAACACCTTTGGTATAGTTCTGATTATCACACTCAAAATTACTCTGATGTTCCCTATTATTTAGTTCTAGTTTCAGATCCAGGAAACCCAATGAATCCAAGGGACAGACTTTCAAAAATTCTGAGAAACTGTCAGTGATTATCTTTTGGACTGTTACCTTTTCCATTCTCTGTTTTATCTCCTAATTAGAGGTTTCTTCTTTATTTTCCATGATCACATTAAACTCTCCGCTTAAATTTTTTTCAGCACACAGGCAAGGTGAATTCAGAGATCACATCTTCATGAGCCAACTTGAATCTCACAATTTTCCCTCCACCCTAAGCCAAACTCAAGACAAGCACATTTCTCTATTGCCCCCTACAGCATGGTGGTTTTTAGTCTTCATTCTCCCTTAATTAAGGGTGTAGTTCTCAGCTTTATGCAAGAATTGCCTACTTCCTATGCTCAATGAAATGGAAGCTTATGGTCTTCGGGGTTTGGCAGAAACACTCAGGGAAAAAGCCTATATTGACACAGGATTACCTTTCAGTGTTCTTAGGGTCTCACTTCATTCTGGGACTCAATTTGGTTTTCTTACTTTTATGCCCAATCAAATAAGCATTGGGATGTGTGTGTGTGTGTGTGTGTGTATCTAAGCTGTTTAGTGGGGGCAGGGTGAAAACTTAGAAAAATATCATCTGTAAAACTGCCAGAAAAAAGTCCAAGAACAATGATTTTTTTTATCTCCCCCTCCCCCACACTTCTCTCCTACTCCAAAAAAAAAAAGACTGTTTTCCATATAAGTAGTACTTTTTTGAGAGAAAGAGGCAAAGAAAGTCGCACATACAAATGATGTAGAGGTTATAAAAACAAAGCCCTTTATGGTACATCTCCGGCTCCTGTGGTCAACCCCATACTCTTAACCAAACCTAAGAGAGAAACCTATCAGCAACAGTAAGTTCTTTTGCCCAGTGGGTTAATGCACTGATGGCAAAAGAACAAAGTGCATCTGGTAGGAATAAGAGCTAGTGTTGGCATTACTGCTTTTCCAGAAGCTTAGACAATGGCTCTAGAACAAATCTCTCTTTCCAATAAATCTCTCCATGCTCCAAGATGATGTGTGTCTAGAAGGCTAGGAACATTTTTATCACTTGGAGATGATTATGACTTGATCTAGGGAAACAGTTTACCCAACATGTCATTGTGTTCATGCAGCTGTGTTCATGACTATAGCCACCCTTACCCACAGATGCCCGAGACTATGTTCTCCTTACAGAGAACATGAAGGAGGGGACAGCTGAGCTCCCCAGGGGGCCCAACATAGAAGCATATGGAGAGGTGGTCAGACATGACCTAATGGAAAGGAAATACCCATTGTAGGGAGTCTCTGTGTAAGTTTCCTCTAAAATGGCCAATGAATAAAGCAATATAGTTCTACAAAAAGAACAAAGGCTGTGTTTTTAAACTTGGGCCTCACATGAGCCCACTTAATGGTATTGAAAAGATCACTTACTCTCTGTGTGAGTCACTTTATTTATAGAATGGGAACATCTCAGAATTGCCATGAGATTAATATATGATAATAAGCATAATTTTAAATTTTGCTGAATGTCTATAGAAATTACAGGAGGGATAGAATTAATCTAACAATTAGGCTAGAAGAAAATATGTCCAGGGAAATTAAAGATAATAAAAGTATTGAATAACAGCAAACTATGGCCCACAGGCTAAATCCAGGCTAAATCCTCTTTTTACAAATAAAGTTTCATTGGAACACAGCCACACCTATTTGTTTACATGTTGCCTATGGCTGCTTCTGATGCTACAACAGAGACTGCATGGCCTGCAAAGCTGAAAATATTTACTATCAGTCCTTTCACAGTAAACCTTTGCAGGTTTTGTAACTTTACTTTGCAGTAAAACTTTGCTGATCTATAATAGAGAGGGATGCAGAAAGCGGTGAGATGGGTAGGCCTTTGGTTTTCTTAAAATTTCTAATTCAGAATAGAAGTTCCTTAAGTGGGCGAGCTTGGGTGGCACAGTCTGTTAAACACCTGACTTGCGGTTTCAGTTCAGCTTGTGATCTCAGGGTCGTGAGATCAAGCCCTGAGTGGGGCTCCATGCAGAGTCTGCTTGAGACTCTCCCTCCCAGTCTGCTTCCCTCCCCCACACACTCTAAAATAAATAAATCTAAAAAAAAAAAAAAAAAGTTCCTTAAATGCCCACTATCATAACCAACCTAGAAGAAATCAGAACCATGTCTGCAGGAAGGAACTGTCCATTTGAGGCCTTCACAATGTCGCCCACATTTACCTATAAAACCAGGAGAGAAATCACAGAAGCATCAATATTAAAAAGCAAAAATAGAGTCAAAATGTGTCAAATATTCTTAAGAAAAATTATGATGTGAAAATCCTGGAACCATGCTAAGAAACTTCAGCTACATTAGAACAATTTTATTTTTGGAGGGAGTCATTCCTCTAAAATGGTTATCTTAACTGGGGGCTATTTTGCCCTCCCCTCCCACCAGGGACATTTGGCAATGTCCGGAAACATTTTTGGTTGTCACACCTTTGGGGTTTTAGGGGATGATGCTACTGGCATCAAGTGGATGGAGGCCAGGGATGCTGCTAAACAGTCCACAATGCACAGGACAGCCCCCCACAACAAATAATTTTCTGGCCCCAAATGTAAATAGTGCCAAGGCTGAGAAATCCAAACAGACCTACTGATAGTACTATTTTTGCAATTGTGTGCTGTTCATACACTATCACGCTGTAATCACTTGCCTAATGGTGGGCATTCCTCTGCTGCTCTGTGAGGTCCATGTAGAACAGAAAAAATGCCCATCTCCCTCCATCAATCAATCAATCAATCAATATTTGTTGACTGAATGTATGAATGAATTCTAACTTGTAACTAAGAGATATGTAAATACTAGGAACAATACCTGAAGAAAGCAATATGAGTTTCTGATGCTTTCTTCCTGTGTACTTTTTCTTTAACAAACCCCTTGAGCATTTACACTGTGCTAGGTATTGAGGACACAACACTTAAAATTGGCAGGCCCTTCTTGGGCAGCTAGAAAAGCAGGGTGGGGGGGAGGTTGTGGGTAAAATTCTTTCCTAAACCAATTTCTGGACCTATATTGAAAAAAATAATTTATTTCTGAGGAGGAAGAGAACAAGGAGACTATTTTTTTATATATAATGATTATAAAAATCATTTCTATCTTCATTAATTGAACAAAGCTTAATTAAATACTTCTGGATAAAAGTGAGGAGAGAACCTTAAATGCTCTAAGTGTCTATAAATGCTGAGAACACGTGCAACAGTAGGGGAGAAAAAAGGATTGACAAACATTCACAACTTACATCAAGGTCACAATGCAGTGAACAATAAAGCATTTGTAACTTATATAAACAACTAACTTACAGCAAGATCTAACAATGACTAGAATGAGATAAGCTTGAGACTTTGTAATTAAAACTAGATTTCCCCCCAAGAAACAATATTGATGCAGAAGATTATGCACCCAGGGAAGTGATAGCAGGCAGTCATTACCCTAAGGGTGCTTATGACCAGCACATCTCTTACAAACTCTTTTTCTCTTTTGCCCAAAGGATCCCCAAATCAACTCCCTTTTCCTTTTGTAAGCACCTGATGTGTAAAGTGCTCTGTTTGCTTGTACAGGTGGTAAAATGAGTCAGAGGGATAATTCCTGGTCCTTGGCTCTGTTTGACTCATTCTTCCAGTGGAAGACACTGGGGGTAAATTAAAACTCAGATCACGCAATCACCTCTGCACAGAAAGCCCCCCTCCCCCCACTGCAGCCTCACTCCTCTCCTCTTGTCTCTCACCAACCCTCTCCCCTGAGACTCTGCCAACCAGGAATGGAGTAGACCTCTCAGGGACTTTTTTCTCTTAGTCCCAATGAGAGGAGCAAAATGTAATCATGGTTGACTCACCCGCTCTAGCTCTCTCAGGGAAAGACATACTGATGATACTTAGAAATCAAAACACTCTTACAATTAGTGTTCAAAGGAATTTTACACTGGTCAGTAATGAATTATTGATGAGGACAAAGTATCTAGCCCCACTATGCCTTTAACCTCTATCCCAAGGGCAAATACTCATGAAAATATGCCCTGAGGTAGTCTCCATATAAAGGTTGCCTTGTGCTGGTATCCAAGATCTAAAAAGAACTTCTCAAACTCAACACCCAAAAAACAAATAATCAAATCAAAAAGTGGGCAGAAGATATGAACAGACACTTCTCTGAAGAAGACATACAAATGGCTAACAGACACATGAAAAAATGTTCATCATCATTAGCCATCAGGGAAATCCAAATCAAAACCACACTGAGATACCACCTTACACCAGTTAGAATGGCAAAAATGGACAGGGAAAGAAACAACAAATGGAGAGGTTGTGGAGAAAGGGGAACCCTCTTACACTGTTGGTGGGAATGCAAGTTGGTAAAACCACTTTGGAAAACAGTGTGGAGGTGCTTCAAAAATTTAAAAATAGAGCTACCCTATGACCCAGCAATTGCACTGCTGGGTATTTACCCCAAAGACACAGATGTAGTGAAAAGAAGGGCCATATGCACCCCAATGTTCATAGCAGCAATGTCCGCAATAGCCAAACTGTGGAAAGAGCTGAGATGCCCTTCAACAGATGAATGGATAAAGAAGATGTGATCTATATACAATGGAATATTACTCAGCCATCAGAAAAGATGAATACCCAACTTTTACATCAACATGGATGGGACTGGAGGAGATTATGCTAAGTGAAATAAGTCAAGCAGAGAAAGTCAATTATCATATGGTTTCACTTATTTGTGGAACATAAGGAATAACATGGAGGACATTAGGAGAAGGAAGGGAAAAATGGGGGGGGGAATTGGAGGGAGAGATGAACCATGAGAGACTATGGACCTGAGAAACAAACAGGGTTTCAGAGGGGAGGGGGGAAGGGGGATTGGTTAGCCCGGTGATGGGTATTAAGGAGGGCACGTACTGCATGGAGCACTGGGTGTTATACGAAAACAATGGATCGTGGATCACTACATCAAAAACTGATGATATAATGTATGGTGACTAACATAACATAATAAAATTAAAAAAAAAAAAAAGGTTGCCTTGTACCCTGAGTAACAGTTTGTGAAGCATCATCTTTAAATATTCCAGTCAATGACACAAAAGTAACACTGAGGCACATTAGAAAGCATGTAGACTTCCAACCAAACAGACTTAAATTCAAAGCCTATTTTCACCACTTTCAGGCTGTGTGACCTTGAGCAAAATAGTTATTCCCTTTGATCCTCTACTTCCTTCCTCATCTACAAAATAGGATAATTTGACAGTTCTTGAAGACATGTTTCAGACATAAAAATCTGTAACTCTAAATATGGTAGGTGCTTATTACTAACTTAAAATACATTCTTACCTCTTTCCACATAATCATTTTCCATGCATTCTCTCTAAACACTGGAAAACACAGAACTATATTAACTGTAACAATTGCATCAGGTAAAGTCCAAAATAATAAAAGATATTTTTCCAAAAAACTAAATGTTTCTTTATAAAGTACTGTCCTTATTAATTTAACCTTGATATAAACTGGAAAAATATGTAAACTGTGTTTACATGCACTGCACCAAAACAGAGCAGTATGTATAATATAATGTAACTTAACATAAGGATAGATAGATGACTGTTAGGTAAAGCTATGTTAAGTTACTTCCAATCCTAAAGAGAAAACAGTTTGCCGTTACATGCTAAAATACTGGCTGATAGCCCGAAAGCAACATTATATATTTCTAATCAATTACAAAGATAGCACATATCAAAACTATGACTGAGAGAGACTATGTAACACCCAGATCTTCTTTATTGACATAAGAATTGCTCATATCCCAAATATTCCAATTTTGTTTATTTTATTCTAATTAACATAATTGATGATTCTCACATATAGGAAGCAGTTTCCTAATGGTTGTTCTTTGTTTTCTATATTTCTTTAAATAATGAAACGTTATGAAACATAGTACGTGTATCTATTTGGTCAATTTAGATATTTTTTATAGTGAAAGCGAATAAAAGCTTAATCTAATATCTTACCTATCGTGGTCTTTGTGTTAACTAATTTGTCTGCCATATGTCGTTTCTGTTATAGAAAAAAACCCATTATGTTAAAAGTTCAAAGTGAATAATTCACATCATAATACAAGTCATAGTAGGTTTAGGAAAGAATAGAGGCAGCAAACCTGATTGTAAAGGATTTGGGTTTTTTTTTGTTTTGGGGGGTTTGTTTTTTGTGTGTGTGGTTTTTTTTTTTTTTTTTTTGGCTATAACTAATTTCAATTTTGTTTTGCTCTTATCCGACTCTCTAAATTAAGATGTGATCTAAGGGAGGGAGTAAAGCAAAGTGGTTAAGTGTGCGGCCCCTAGAGACAGCTTACCTTGGTTGACATTCCAGCTCCGCCTCTTATGAATGTAGCCATGTCAGGTCACGAACCAGTATGTGCCTCAGTGTAAATGAATACACACACGCACACGCACACACACACATAAATACATACAATACAGGGCCTCCTACATAGTGAAGTGCTACTTAAAATGTCAGCATATTATACGTTGCTTTCAATGACTATCTTTCTAGTTAAACACATAATTAGCAATCTTGAATTATGCCCCAATTTAGCTCAAGGCTTTTGATTAAGTTTGAAAAATTCTTTCATATTATAAAGCAATCAAAAGACCAGAAACCAAATAGATTTTACTGATGACCTATCTTTTCAAGATATGAAGGAACAAGGCAGAAACATAGGAATAACAATAGCTAGCAATTTTGGAAAATGAGCATTAGGATTGTGAGTGAGGAGGAAGGGATCTCTACTAGAGTGACCTCAGCTGTAGTAGGTAGGGTCAGAACAAACAGAAAACAATATTAAATATCTCTCTTCTTTTCCTTCACTGCTAAAATCTGTAGGCTCATGTGAAATTGTATCTGTGGGGTCACCTGGGTGGCTCAGTCCGTTAAGCGTCTGCCTTCAGCTCAGATCATGATCTCAGGGTCCTGGGATCGAATCCCGCGTTGGGCTCCTTGCTCAGCCGGGAGTCTGCTTCTCCCTCTGCCTGCTCTGCCCCTCCCCCTACTTGTGCTCTCACTCTAACAAATAAATAAAATCTTGAAAAAAAAAAAAAAAGAAATTGTATCTGTGATAAGGTTAAAGGAGAAGTGAAGTCACTGCACAATTCCTGAGCTTTTTAGCCCATTAGGATTTTCTGGTTGCATTATAGCCTCAAAGATATATCTGATGACCACAATTAAGTCCTACTGGTTTCTCAAATAAACACACACACACACACACACACACATAATTTAAGATTTGAAATCTTAAAACTTTAATTTGTTTCTTCACATCAACTACAGATTTAAAAAATTATACCAGTTCCAACAAGAAGCTTGAAAACAACAACAACAACCATGCCTCTTCTACTCAAGGGAGTAGTTCTGAGAACATTTCACTAACAGTAAACTTACATAATCTTCTACAATCTCTTTGATGCCAGAAACCATAAGAATAATCATCAAAGGCAAAAGAGTTGTATATTTTCCCGTTGGAGATACATCTGGAATTTGCTGCAAAAACAATCAGAGTGACCAAGAATCTTATGATGACTCATATTTTGCTTAACACTAAAAGTCAGGCTATTAGTGGCATACCCGGGACATAAGAACAACCCACAGTGTCAAATAAAAAGAGGAGGGAGACTCTTAGCATATCAAAACCCTCCCTGAAGTAGGACACTAAACATTACATTATGGCAAAGTGCAACTTCTTAACACTTCGGTCATTATGTCACCTTTCCAATACTTTTGTCACATTTTGAAAAGAATAGTTCAAAACTTAAATGTCTAGAACAGCATCCTTTCAAAATAGTTAAATCCAGAAGGTCAGTTAACTGAATCTTCTTTTTGAGGCAGAAGAGAAATTTTCTTTGGAGGCACAGGTGAATAACATTTCTTATAATTTCCGGTGGAAGGCACTCTGGGTCTACCCCCCACTGTTTAAAATATGAGAAATAAAGTGGGGCGCCTGGGTGGCTCAGTTAAGTGTCTGACTCTTGATTTCAGCTCGGGCCATGATCTCAGTGTTGTGAGATTGAGCCCTGCTTGGGGCTCCTCACTGAGCGTGGAGCCTGCCTTTAGATTCTCTCTTCCTCTGCCCCTCCTTGCCCCCCTTGCCCCTGCTCACACTCTCTAAATAAATAAACAAATGATAAATAAAGTGATAAACAGGCTGTGGCAGTTTCCTGATGGATGGAAGGGCAGGTGAGGTCCTAGATTGGACCCTTCAGTTTTCCAGATTTAGACCAGTTCTTAGCCCTGTATTTCCAGACTTGGGCCTGTTTGTACTCTCTATGCTGCCTTATTTCCTGCTTGCTTATTATTTCTTTGTGTAGCAAAATAGTGTTTATTTTGAAACTCTCGATGATTCTTAGTTACTTTAAAAGCAATCTGAGGGGGACCTGGGCTGCTCAGTTGGTTAATCATCTGCCTTTGGCTCAGGTCATGATCTCAGGTCCTGGGATGAGTCCAGAGTGGGGCTCCCTGCTCAGCGGGGAGCCTGTTTTTCCCTCTCCCTCCCCCTGCTCATGCTCTTTCTCTCTCTCTCTCTCTCTCTCTCTCTCACTCTCTCAAGTAAATAAATACAATCTTTAAAAAATAAAATTAAATTAAAATTAAATAAAATTACATCAATACATAAAAAATAAAATTACATAAATAACATAATAAAATTATATAAATACATAAGAAATAAAATTACATAAATACATTAAAAATTACATAAACAAATACATTAAAAGATAAAACTACATAAATACAAAAAATAAATACATAAAAAATAATAAAAATTAAATTGAAAATTAAATTAAATAAATAAAATAAACAAAATAAACAAAATAAGTAAGATACATACAATATAATACAATACAATTTGAGAACCAGAAGAGGAAGGGGAGAAATTTTAGGATTGCTTAGGCTATCGATTAAATCTGTCTTTCCTATAACTCCTATCTGCCCATCCTCTCCATCTCTCTCTGCAGGGCACCTCCAAGCCAGTCTTGTCATTCGCAGGCCTCTCTTGTCTCTCCGTCGGTGAAGCCTAACCAGAGCTGGTCGCTTCACTCTAGCTCCTGACTGTCACTGCCTTTTTCTTATCCCTAGAATACAGTCCAAGCTTCTGAATGTAGCACACTAAGCTTCTTATAACCTGATCTCAGCTAACATCTTTAGCTTCTTTTACACCTTATGCTCCAAACAAAATTTTTGCTGTTCCCTAGAACATTTCATACACTAGAAAAAAAAATACTTTAAATTTTTCACAATTCAAAATACATAAAATGTTCTCAGAGAAAATTCTACCTCTTTCCCTCCCCCGTTTGTCCCTGTTTCCTATAAAAGGCAACCAGTGCTTCCGTTTCTGGGCCTTTGCTCACAGTCTCCTGTGCCTGAAAGGCCTTCTCTTCTTCCGCTGCCCCTCTGCTTACTGTTAGACTCCTCCTCCTCTAATCTTTGGCTCAAAGGTCATCTTTTTCACTAGATTTTCCTGAACCACTCACCCTCAAGCCCAAAGGACGCTGTGTTCCCCTAATACTTTAAGAAATATTTATAAAGTATTTGTATGTTAAGACTACCAGCTCTCCAAAGGTAGGAGCTAGCTCTAATAATTCATCCTTGAATTCTTAATTCCATGCACAAATTTTGGTACACACTTATGGTGACCTCTATAAATGTTCACTAATGCCTGTCTTCTGTTTAAGTTCAGTTCAACAAATTCACTAAATTCTTATCCCAAAGCTTGGCCATTTTGAAGGCACTATTTCTATTCAAGGAATTTACAGTTTTCCAGAAAAAATAAAATCAGTTATAACATATAGCACAGATCATTGCTACAGAAGATGAAGATGGACTATGGCATTTCGTGAAGTTTGAAGGAAGGTGAATTTGAGCTGAGCCTTTAAGAGAATGGATAGATTATAGCCAGATGAGTGTCTTCCGGGTTAGGTAATAGAATGAACCAAGGTCTAGAGATAGGAAGAAAACTGGGGAATTGTGAGGAGGCTTGCCTCTTGGGTTGTGCTGGATTGTAGGGTTCATGATGAAAATAAGGTTGAATAAACAGGAATAAACCAAAATACGGAAAGTCTTGAATTTAACTGTTTTGAGAAGACGTTATTCCTAAAAGAAAACAGAGGGAAAGCTTCTAGACATTGGTCTTGGCAATGATTTCTTGGATAGGACGCCAAAAGCACAGACAACAAAAGCAAAAAGAGACAAGTGGGACTACAAACTGAAAAGCTTCTGCACAGCAAGGGGAACCATCAATAAAATGAAAAAGCAACCTACAGAATAGGAGAAAATATTTGAATCCCCCCTGATCTGATAAGGATGTATAAGGAACTCCAACTCAATAGGGAAAAAAAAAATAATAATCCAATCAAAATGGGCAAATGACCTGAATAGACATTTCTCTAAAGACAACATGCAAATGGCCAAGAGGGACATGAAAAGGTGCTCAACATCACACTAATCATCACGCAAATGAAATTCCAAATCACAGTGAGATATCACCGCACACATGTTAGGATGGCTATTAGCAAAACAAAAAAATAACAAGTGTTGGTGAGGATGTGAAAAGATTGGAACCCTTGTACACTTCTGGTGGGAATAGAAAATGGTGCTGCTGTTATAGAAAGTAATATGAAGCTTTTACAAAAAATTAAAAATAGAACTACCATATGGTTCAGCAATCCCACTTCTGGGTATTTATCCAAATCCATTTATCCAGTTGAAATCAGGATCTTGGAGACATAGCAGCACTCCCATGTTCATAGCAGAATTTTTCACCATAGCCAAGATATGGGAATAACCTCAATGTCTGTCGATGGATGACTGGATAAAGAAAGTGTGGCATATATACAATGGGATATTATTCAGACTTTAAAAAGATGGAAATCCTGCCATATATAACAACATGGATGAACTTTGAGGACATTATGCTAAGTGAAATGAGCTACCCACAGAACGACAAATCCTGCATAAGTCCACTTATATGAGACATCTAACATGGTCAGATTCATGGAATCAGAGTGAAATGGTGTCAGGAGCTAGAGAGAGGGAGAGATGAAGAGTTGTTATTCAATGAGCATAAAGTTTCAGTTATGCAAAATTAATAAGTCCTAGAGATCTGCTGTACAACAAATATCTATGGTTAACACTGCTATATTGTATACTTAAAATTGTTAAGGAGGTAGACCTCACATTAAGTGTTCTTACTGAAATACAAAAAAAGAAAAGAAAAGAAAAGAAAATTAGCTATTTTAAACTAGCATTTGGGCTTTCTTTAAACTATTCCTTTAAATATATTAAAATTATCCTATCATGGAGGTGGCATAAATTATAGAAGTTGGTCCAATAATATCTCATTAGTGATCTAAATTAGGAAGAACTGTGGACCAAATCATATATTGGGCATAAACATGTTTTTCAGCCCAAAAATGGGTCTTACTGAGTAACTTAAATATTGTAAGAAGAGAATTTTCTTAACAGTGTTTGAATTTATTCTCTACATCAAATTCTTATTTCAGCTAAATGAGCTTTTTATATTTTCTTTTCTAAAAAGCTTAAACTAATAATGTGTTCAGAAATATTACCTGCAATATAGTAATGAACAGGAAGAAAGCATTAGCAGCTTTGCTAAACTGCAGATACAAATATCGAGGGAGGAATGACCACATGCTGTACTTGGCTGTGCTGTAGGTAAAAAGAAAAATATCATTATCAGTTAACACTGTGAACTCTAAAAACACCAAAGGAAAACCCAGAAGTAGATAAAATATTGTTATAAAACACTGACTCTTTCCTAAAGATTTTTTTTGCCATTTTTAAAAACATTCATTATTATCTGAAAACAATGTCAGGATAAAGAAAGAATTTTCCCCATTTCAGGAACTAAGTACTATGAATACAGTAGATAAGCAAGATGTATTCCACATTTTCTAATACCCTGTAATTCTTGTAACAAAACTTCTAAACATTCATCTTATAGTTCAAGGATAATAAGAGTCACCAATTTTTCTCCCTTCTCTCCCTCACAGGTTCTTTATCACTAAAAGTTATCTTAAATCCATCAACCTCCCCCCCCACCCCCAATGCCTACGCCAGGTCATGGACAAAGAAAGTCATCACAGGTGTGTTTCTTGTTTTCTAATGAATATACTATATTTTAAAATCAGAAAGACCAGGAGTTTTGGGAAGACAACAGAATAGGAGGATCCAGAGTTCAACTTGTCCCACAAACGCACCGAGATAACAGCTCCATCACAGAGAAGCCACACCAAAAAGGGCAGGAGGGGCAGAGTTGCAGTTGGGAACCAAATTCCCGGCACAACTAACAACAAATGGCGGGGCGGGTTGTGGGGGGGGGGGGAGGGGAGGACAGCACAAGTCCCAAGAAGCAGGAGGATCTGATCCCACACAGGGCGCCCCCAGACTTGGGGACCCACACTGATGAATCCCCAAAAATCTGGCTTTGAAAACCAGCAGGGCTTCAATCCAAGAGCTGTAAAACTCAGCAGGCATAACTGTGGGAGAGCCAGAGACAGAGAGAAAGCTGAGTCCCTGCCCTTAAAGAGCCAGTATACTAAACTCAGCCCAAGACCTGACACAGAAGCAGCAGTTTGAAAAGCACATGGGGTATACAGGAAGGAGATTTATTTACTAATGTTAAAACATGTGCTGGAGGAGCAGGAATCTGCATGAGATTCTTCTAGGAACAAGAGTGCTGGCAGAGGCCATTTCTCTTTCCCTTCCTCAGCCTAGATAGCCAGATGTTTGTGGGAGCTAGAAATACTTTTCATCTACCTTGCTAGCATTAGGGTGCCCCACCCCAGCATTCCCCTGTGGACCCACCCCATCCAACCTGCTTGATTCCTCAGCAGGCATCCTACCAAAACAGCTCCTGCCCCACCACACCCTGCAAGCAACTCCCACAGGGACCAGAACCACTTCAAAGTGACTCCTGCTCTGGAAAGAGAGAGAAATAACCCCACATACCAACATGCCCACAGTTTCTGCAGCCAGGCCTCTTAGCTGGCTATGCAGAAAGCAAGCCCTGCCTTACTGTGCATCTGCAGCTGTGTCAGAGAGGCTATTTGCAGACAGCTAGGCTGACTTCTGGCCCTGCCCACCAACAAGCCCACAGTAGCCACAGACAGATCTCTCCACAGTGCAGGGAGCAAACCCTGTCCTGTGCACAAACAGAAGGAAAGGTGAGTCATTGCAGCTGGCTGAACTAAGGGTAATTGAGGCCCGACCATAAGAGGAGGGTACAAGCAGCCCACAGAGGGGACACCCCTGGAGGATGTGGCTCTGGTGACCAAGGGAGATTGCACTATAGGGCACCACTATTCTACAGAAGGCCAGTATATTCAAGTCCAGGAGATGTAGGCAACCTACCTAATACATAGATATAGACACAGAGAATTAGACAAAATGAGGAGACAGAAGAATATGTCACAAATGAAAGACCAAGACAAAAATCACAGGAAAAGACCAAAATGAAACAAAAATAATATGCCTGATAAAAAAAATTCAAAGTACTGATCATAAAGATACCCATGGGACTTGAGAAAAGAGTGGATAAACTCAGTGAGAACTTCAACAAAGAGACAGAAAAAATTAAAAAACCAGTGAGAGCTGAAGAATTCAATAACAGAAATAAAAAATACACTAGAGGGAACCACAAGCATATTAGAAGATGCAGAACAGATTAGCAATCTCAAAGACAGGGTAATGGAAAGCACCCAAGCTGAACAGCAAAAAGAAAAATCAATAATGGGGCGCCTGGGTGGCTCAGTGGTTAAGCGTCTGCCTTTGGCTCAGGCCATGGTCCCAGGGTCCTGGGATCGAGCCCCGCATCAGGCTCCCTGCTCCGTGGGAAGCTTGCTTCTCCCTCTCCCACTCCCCCTGCTTGTGTTCCCTCTCTCACTGTATCTCTCTCTGTTAAATAAATAAAATCTTTTAAAAAAAAAAAAAAGAAAAATCAATAATAAAAAAATGAAAATAGGTTAAGGGAACTCTGTGGCATCATCAAGTGTAATAACATTCGCATTATAGGGATCCTAGAAAAAGAAGAGGAAGAAGGGGGCAAAAAATTTATGTGAAGAAATAATAGCTGAAAATGACTCTAATCTGGGGACATCAAGATATAGGAAGCAGAGAGAGTCCCTAACAAGATGAACCCAAAGATACGTACACCAAGACATATAATAATTAAAATGCCAAAGAGTAATGATAAAGAGAGAATTTTTTAAAAAGCAAAAGACAAGCAGAGTTACATACAAGGAAAACCCCTTAAAGAGCTATAAGGTGATTTTTCAGCAGAAACTGCAGATCAAAAGTTCAGAATACTAAAAGAAAAAAAAAAAACCCTACAACTAAGAATATTCTATCCAGCAAGGTTACCATTCAGAATAGAAAAGGGTAAGGAGTTTCCCAGACAAAAGTTAAAGGAGTTCATCTCCACTAAGGCAGTCTTACAAGAAATGTGTAAGGAAATTCCTTAAGTGGAAAGAAAAGGCCATAATTAAAAGAAAAGTATGAAAGGAAAAAATTTCACAGGTAAAAGCAAACATAGTAAAGGTAGTAGATGAATCACTTAAAAAGTGACTATGAAGGTTAAAAGACAAAAGTAGTGGGGTGCCTGGGTGGCTCAGTTGGTTAAGCATTGGACTTCGACTTAGGTCATGATCTCAGGGTCCTGGTATTCAGCCCCACGTCAGGCTCTGGGGAGTCTGCTTCTCCCTCTCTCTCTCTCTCCCTCTGCCCCTTCCCCTGCTTGTGCTTCCTCTCTATCTCTCAAATAAATAAAAGATTTATTAAAAAGAGACAAAAGTAGTAAAATTACCTTCCAAAAAAACTGGTCAAAATAAAAAGATGTAAAATATGACATCATATACATAAAACAGAGGGGGAAGTAAAAATTTAGTGCTTTTAGAATGTGTTTGAACTTAAGTGCCTATCAACTTAGCATAGAGTGCTAAATACATAAGATTTCATATAAATGATCCTGATGGTAACCATAGATCAAAAACCTATAATAGTTACACAAAAAATAAAGAAATCCAAGCATAGCACTAAAGAAAGCCATCAAACCACAAAGAAAAAGAGCAAGAAAAGAAAGGAACAGAGAAGAACTACAAAACAACCAGAAACAATTGACAAAATGACAGTAAGTAAATACCTATCAATAATTAAATGTAAATGGACTAAATGCTCAAATCAAAATACATAGGGTACTGAATAGATAAAAACAAACAATAATAAACAAACATAATCCATAAGCTGCTTATAAGTTACTCACTCCAGACCTAAAGACCTGAAAGTGAAGAGATGAAAAAACATACCAAGCAAATGGGAGCTTAAAAAAAAAAAAAGCTGGGGTAGCAATACTAGTATCAGACTAAATAGACCTTAAAACAAAGACTATAGCAAGAGACAATACACTACCTAATGATAAAAGGATTAATCCAACAAGAAGATATAACAATTGTAAATATCTATGCACTCAACCTAGGAGCACCTAAACACAAAAAGCGAACATTAACAGTAGTAAAGGAAGAAACTGACAGTGATACAGCTAATAGTAAAGGACTTCAACACTCCACTTACATCAATGGATAGATGATCCAGAGAGAAAATCAACAAGGAAACAGTAGCTGTGAACCAGATTAGACCAGAACAACATAATAGATATAAACAGGATATTCCATCCAAAACAGCAGAATACACATTCTTTTCAAGTGCACATAGAACATTCTCTAGAGTAAATCATATGTTAGGCCACAAAACAAGTCTTCGTAATTTAGAAGATTGGGGAAATCGGAGGGGGAGACAAACCATGAGAGACTATGGACTCTGAGAAACAAACTGAGGGTTCTAGAGGGGAGGGGGTGGGGGGATGGGCTAGCCTGGTGATGGGTATTAAAGAGGGCACATACTGAATGGAGCACTGGGTGTTATACACAAACAATGAATCATGGGACACTACATCAAAAACTAATGATGTAATGTATGGTGATTAACATAACATAAAAAAAGACATTAGTAATTAGTAAAATTTGAATAAGGTCTATAATTAGATAATATCAAATTGATGTTACTGTCTTGATTTTTATAATTATACTATGTCTATAAGGGAAAATGGTCTTATTTTCAGGAAACACACACTGATATAAATAGGCATCATATTTGCAATCCAATCTCAAATTGTTCAGAAAAAAAATGTGTGATATATATGTATGTGTGTGTGTATGAGAAAGAGACTACATAGAGAAAAAAATTATATATGAGAGAGAAGGAATAATAAGACAAATGTGGCAAAATGCTAATATTTGCACACAAAAAAAATAATATCAAGCATCTTTTCTGACCAAAATGATATGAAGCTAGAAATCAATTACAAAAAAAAAAAAAAACTAAAAAACACAAACATGGGGTGTCTGGGTGGCTCAGTTGGTTACTCTTCTGCCTTCGGCTCAGGTCATGATCCCAGGGTCCTGGGATTGAGCCCCTCGTCTGACTCCCTGCTCAGCAGGGAGCCTGCTTCTCCCTCTCCTCCTCCTCCCCACTCGTGCTCACTCTCTGTCAAATAAATAAAATCTTAAAAAAAAAAAAAACCCAAACACAAGCACATGAGACTAAATAACACGCACCTAATCAATGAAGAAATAAAAAAATACATGGAGACAAATGAAATTGAAAACACAGTGTTCCAAAATATTTGGGACACAGTAAAACCTAAGGAAGGAAGTTTATAGTGATATGGGCCTACTTCAAGAAATTTTTTAAAAATCTCAAACAACCTAACCTTACACCTAAAGGAGCTAGAAAAAGAATGAATAAAGTCCAAAGCTAGTAGAAGGAAGGAGACAATAAAGATTAGAGTAGAAATAAATAAAACAAGACTAAAACATTGGAAAAAATAAATGAAACCAAGAATGGTTCTTTAAAAAAGATAAAAATCGATAAATTCTAACCAGAGTCATCAAGGAAAAAACGACTCAAATAAAATCAGAAATGAAGGAGGAGAAATAACCAAAACCACAGAAATACAAAGGATTATAAGAGAATATTATGAAAAAAATTATGTGCCAAAAATTGGACAACCTAGAAGAAATGGATAAATTCCTAAAAACATACAATATTCCAAAACTGAAGCAGGAAGAAATAGAAAATTTGAACACACAGATTGCTAATATTGAAATTGAATTGGTAACCTAGAAACTCCAAACAAACAAAAGTCCAGGACCAGATAGCTCCACGGGTGAATTCTGCCAAACTTTTGAAAAAGAGTTACTATATAGTCTTCTCAAACTATTTAAAAAAAAGAAGAGGAGGAGGAGGAAGGAAAACTTCCAAATTCATTCTACAAGGCCAGCATTACCCTAATACTGAAACCAAATAAAGACACTGCAAAAAAGAAAATGACAGGCCAATGTCCCTGATGAGAATAGATTCAAAAATCCTCAACAAAATAGTACCAAACTGAATCCAACAATACATTAAAAGAATCAGGATCAAGTAAGATTTATTCCAGAGATGCAAATGTGGTTCAATATTTGCAAATCAATTAGTGTGATATATCATATCAACAAGAAAAAGGATAAAAACATATGATCATCCTAATAGGTGCAGAAAAAGCAGTTGACAAAATATAACATCCATTCTTAATAAAAACTCTCAACAAAATAGGCTTGGAGGAAACGTACCTCAACATACTAAAGGTTTTATATGAAAAACCCACAGCTAACACTACACTCAACAGTGAAAAACTGAGCTTTTCCTCGAAGATCAAAAACAAGAAAAGGGTGTCGACTCTCACCAGTTTTATTCAAAATAGTACCGCCAAGTCCTAGCCACAGCAAACAGGAAAAAAAAGGGGGCGGGGGAGATCCAAATTGATAAGGAAGAAGAAAAGCTATCACTAGTTGCAGATGACGTACCATATATGAAAAACCCTTAAAGCTCCACCAAAAGACTATTAGGACTGAGAAATGAATTTAGTAAAGTTGCAGAATTCAAAGTTAATGTACAGAAATCTACTGTGTTTCTATACACTAATTACGAAGTTAGAGAAAGAGAAATCAAGAAAAAAAAATCCCATTCACAATTGCACCAAAAATAGTAAAATACCTAGGAACAAACTTAATCAAGGAGGTGAAAGACCTGTACTCTGAAAACTATAAAACAGTGATGAAAGAAACTGAAGATGACACAAACAAATAGCAAGATATTGTGTGCTCATGGATTGGAAGAATCAATATTCTTTAAATGTCCATACTACCCAAAGCAATACTTATCAAAATACCAACATTTTTCACAGAACTAGAATAGTCTTCAAATTTGTATGAAGCTGCAAAAGACCCCAAATAGCCAAAGCAATCTTGAGAAAGAAGAACAAAGCTAGACATATCACAGTCCCAGATTTCAAGATTTACAATAAACCTATAGTAATCAAAACAGTATGGTACTGGCACAAAAATAGACACATAGGTTAATAGAACAGAATAGAGAACCTAGAAATAAACCCACATATACCATCACTTAATCTACGACATAGGAGGCAAGAATATACAATGGGGAAAAGAGTTTCTTTAAGAAATGGTACTGAGGGGCGCCTGGGTGGCTCAGATGGTTGAGCGTCTGCCTTCGGCTCAGGTCATGATCCCAGGGTCCTGGGATCGAGTCC
>NW_023270316.1:74486549-74491954 GCF_011800145.1 Mirounga leonina | reverse complement strand
CTGCCTTCGGCTCAGGTCATGATCCCAGGGTCCTGGGATCGAGTCCCACATCGGGCTCCCTGCTCCGCGGGAAGCCTGCTTCTCCCTCTCCCACTCCCCCTGCTTGTGTTCCTGCTCTCGCTATCTCTCTCTCTCTGTCAAATAAATAAAATCTTAAAAAAAAAAAAAAAAAAAAGAAGTGGTACTGGGAAAACTGGACAGCTAAATGCAAAAGAATGAAACTGGACCACTTTCTTACACTACACACACACACACATACACACACACAAAAAAAAAAAAACCTCAAAATGGATTAAATATCTAAATGTGAGACCTGAAATAATAAAACTCCTAAGCAGTTATTTCTTTGGCATTGAACGTAGAAATATTTTTCTAGATATGTCTTCTCTGGCAAGAGAAACAAAAGCAAAATTAAACTATCAGGACTACACTAAAATAAAAAGCTTTTGCATAGTGAAGGAAACCATAAACAAAACAAACAGGCACCCTACTGAGTGGGAGAAGATATTTGCAAATGATATATCCAATTAGAGGTTAACATCCAAAATACATAAACTTATTCAACTTAAGACCTCCCCACAATTAATCTGATTAAAAATGGGCAGAGGACCTAAATAGACATTTTTCCAAAGAAGACATACAGATGGCCAACAGATAACACAAAAAGATGCTCAACATCACTAATCATCAGGGAAATGCAAATTAAAATCACAATGAAATATCACCTTACACCTGTCAGAATGGCTAAAATAAAATAAAATAAACAAGAAATAACAAGGGTATAGAGAAAAAGGAACGCTTGCACACTGTTGGTAGGAATGCAAATCGGTGCAGCCCCTGTGGAAAACACTATGGAGGTTCCTTGAAAAATTAAAAATATAATTACCATATGATCTAATAATACACTTTGGATATTTATCCAAAGAAAACAAAAACCCAGATTCACAAAGATCATGCACACCCATATTTACTGCAGCATTATTTACAAGATATAGAAGCAACCCAAGTGTCCATCCATAGTTCAATGGGTAAAGGTGTAACACATATATACAACAGAATATTACTCAGTCATAAAAGAGAATGAAATCTCGCCATTTCCAACAGCATGGATGGACCTAGAGGGTATAATGCTAAGTGAAATAAGTCAGTCAGAGAAGGACAAATACTATATGATTGCAGTCATATGGGAATTTAAAAAAGAAACAAAAAAGAGACAGACTCAAATGAGAGAATGAACTGGTGGTTGTCAGAGGGAGGTGAGTGGGGGGGGTGAAATAGGTAAAGGGGATTAAGAGTACAGTTATCTTGATGAGCACTGAGTAATGTATAGAACTGTTGAACCACTATATTGTAGTCCTGAAATTAATATAAATCTGTATGTTAACTAAACTTCAATAAAAAAAAGAAGCCAAACGCTCAATTCCCTAATATAGGGTATTGGTGGACAACTCAGCAGATCTATGAGATTTCACTGGAAAGCACTTTACCTCATAGGTAGGTATACGAAAGAGAGCTCCCAACTGACAGTGTGCTGCTTGGTATTGCCATGAACAGGCACAAGTGAGAGGAGAGGCCAACTCAAAGAAACCTTGAAGATGAGACGAAAACACAGCCTATTCTTGGTGGTGAACTTGAGAATTCAAAGTTTCTCAAGGCCTGAGACAACTGTTATAGCCTGAAGCATCCATACCAAGTGTTTCTTGCAGGTGAGGACCACATCTTCTTCCTCCTTCCTCTCCTCCCAGCTACACACACTTCTCACCTGATTGAGTTTTTGCAGAAACTGTTCCTAAGGGGTTCATTGAGGTAAATGGTGCGGACTTTGGACACATCTGATTCTTGCAGAGATTGTTGCCAGCCCATCTTTTCCTCCACCTTCTGACAGCCCAAAGAGAAATCGACAGGTCCTGCATCAAGAAGGCACAGGGATGTTACACAGAAATGCAAATGAAGTCAGGCTCCAGGGACAGTAGGAAGTGCAGTGCATCTTCTGGTTGGGCACTTCAGCCTGTGAGTCCCCTGGAGACAGACTGCTTTCTTAGCCCCCAGCTCCTCATCTACCCAATCCACTTCTCCAGGGATTGGGCCCCCTAGACCTCCCCTGCCACCCTGCATTGGGGGAGGCAGCTCTACTTCTCTCACAGCTCCCACAGCCCCCTCCCCTCCCCTCCCCAGTCCCAGAGGCTCTGGGTGGGCACTGACACTCTGCCCAGGGAGGAGACTGGGAACCAAACATTGATATAGGACCCAGCAGCTGGGTCAGAAAGAGGAGAGGGGAGGGGAGAAGGTGAAGAGGGCTGGGGGACAGGGAGGGGAGAGTGTCTTGGCTGAAGAGCAATAGTTCCCTGACCAGAGAGCAGCCCCTGACCATGATGGTCTTAACACTCCCCTCAGTTTGACTTAATTTTAAACAGATGTCTTATCCATAAACCCCTGAACTCCCTTTCCTTTTTGCTAACATAAAACATTTACTTTAGAATACCTAACTGTAAATTCTTACTCTACTCCCTTTGAAATGTATATAAACATCCTTAAAAGCCCCTTGCCAGCTTTAAGATCCAGGGAATGCCTTTCTCAAGGATCTGGGATGTCTCCGAAATGTAATCATCAGAGAAGATCTCCATGGTAAGGTAGGAGCCTAACTTCAGGGGGTGCCTTGCTCCAAGGATAAAACTCCCTCCTGTCATGAAGATAAGAGAAAATGTACTTATTCTTTGGGTAAGGCCAGTTGGCAGACACAAGTGGCCAATGACAATCCCCATGTTCCCCACCCCAGCTCTTATAAACTCTCCCATCTTTCATTTCAGCTGAGGTGAGTTCACTTTCTCTCCCCTATTGCAATAGTCTTTAATCAAGTATTCCTTGATGGTTAACTTTGCCCAGGCAATGTTTGCTTTGATATCTCCTAACCCCAAAATGAATGAGGTTTTTGACCAAGGGGCCAAGGAAAGTCCCATTTGTTTCTGATGAGAAACAGAGGCTAGTATGCTCTCAACAGTAACAGCATCTTTGTGCCAGTCCATGTGCTCAGATTTCCTCAGACTTGCCGAAAGTTCTGTAGCACAGGATTGACATGGATATTCAGATCCTGGAGTAAAGGAACTTTCCCACCATCATTGATGTTTAGTTTAGCTATTTCTCTTCAAGCATTTCCCTAACAACCCATCCATGTGTGAGGGTGAAGAAACAAAAGGTGAGTGATAGTTAACTAAGGAGCTGCTGATGAAAATAAAGCTCAAATCGCCTGACTAGACACCTGTGATCTTCAAGGCTACCTGCTAACCAGCTACCTGAGAGAAGAGTGCTGGTGACCAAGAATCCTAGTTTTAAAGCCTAAGCTAATGTCCCAGCTCACACACTAGGTGCCTCCCACTACACCAACATGTCTCTTCAGCAAATAACTGGTCTGTTAGAGTGGGTCCCTAAAATTGAGTAATAGTAAAAAATGAGCCGGCACAGAATCTATGAAAAAGTATGCAGCCATCTGCCCCAAAAAATGACACAGTATAAGGAACAAAAGACAAAGGAAATTCTTATTTGCACATCAAAAGAATTGTTACAAAACACAGAGAAAATGCACTTCCTGTACAAGAAATTAAATATGGCCATTATGAAACAAGAGGTCAAAAAAAAGAAATACAAAAATATTTTTTAACATGATAATAAAACTGCAGAAGAATTTTTAATGTGACCTGAAAGAGCTCAGAAAAGAAATGAAAGAGAAATATCTTAAGAAAAAGGAAAGCCACGGGCGCCTGGGTGGCTCAGTTGGTTAAGCGACTGCCTTCGGCTCAGGTCATGATCCTGGAGTCCCTGGGTCGAGTCCCGCATCGGGCTCCCTGCTCAGCAGGGAGTCTGCTTTGCCCTCTGACCCTATCCCCTCTCATGTGTTCTCATTCTCTCTCTCTCAAAATAAATAAAATCTTTAAAAAAAAAAAAAAAGAAAGGAAAGCCACATTAGAAGCAACTACACAACAGACAGCTGAAAAGAGGCATGTCCTGCACAGACTATAGAAAACTAAGCAAAATGAGGGGCACTTGGGTGGTTCAGTTGGTTAAGCAGCTGCCTTCGGATCCCAGGGTCCTGGGATTGAACCCCACCCCCTCACCTCCCCATTTCGGGATCCCTGCTCAGCAGGAAGCTTGCTTCTCCCTCTCCCTCTCCCTCTGCCTGCCACTCCCTCTGCCTGCCGCTCCCCCTGCTTGTGTGCTCACGCTCTCTCAAATAAATAAAATCTTTGTTTTTTTTTTAAGATTTTATTTATTTATTTTTGACAGAGACACAACGAGAGAGGGAATACAAGCAGGGGGAGAGAGAGAGGGAGAAACAGGCTTCCCACGGAGCAGGGAGCCCGATGCGGGTCTCGATCCCAGGACCCTGGGATCACGACCTGAGCCGAAGGCAGACGCCTAACAACTGAGCCACCCAGGCCTCTCAAATAAATAAAAGCTTTAAAAAAAAAAAAAACTAAGGAAAATGAAATGAAAAAGAGCACAGAAGATAAAGAACTGGAGAAAAAGTATAGATGTGGGACAAAGGATATCCAATATATGTATATTTGTTATCCTTGAGGAAAAAATAAAAAATAAATAAAAATATTGGTAAAATAGATCTTTCTTTAATGAGAACATAACTAAGAAAGATCTGACACAAAATAAATGCCAAGACACTTCTTGACAAAGTTTACTGGACTTTAAGAATAATGAAAAAAATCATTATTAGACAAATCAAATCACTTTGGAAGGTTGAAGAGAGGGAATACTGGGGCCACACTCAGACGCCACCATTGAAGTATTCAAGCTAGAAGCAGGAGACCCAGATATCCTATCAAGAAATGAATGAAAAGCTGATAAACGAGATGTAGAAAGCAGTGATTTCTCTGGATATAAAAATAGGGATCTAGATAATGGTAGGCCATCTTATTGTGACCAAACTCTCTGTTGAAATAGCTTCAAGTGCTGACTTTTAAGGGAAAAAAAGCTTTTTAAATTCATTAGGCAAGATAGTAGCTATTATCAAGTCAAATTTTAATCAAAAACAAAGATCAAGAGAAGTAGGCAAAAAATTCAAAAAGCACTTTTCTCCTGGAGAAATTTGCCAATTAATACTAAAGTTAGCTGTGGGGAAACAGGGGGTATTTAAGTCAAGGCTCAGGTTGCGCCCAAGATGGAGACTCTGAGAAACCCCATAGTCAAACAGATTCATCTCAGGGCCAGAATGAAGTAGAAAGAATGCTGCTCCATTATCCTTCAACCACTCCCACGGGGCTTTGGAGAAAGTTGCCTTGGTATCATTCTGAGGAAGGAGAGGAGGAGAGAGAATGACAGACAGAATGACAGACAGACAGAGAGACAGACAGACAGAGAGACAGACAGGGAGACAGACAGACAGAGAGACAGACAGA